>NC_052047.1:66821424-66955539 GCF_903992535.2 Arvicola amphibius | reverse complement strand
AAGCACTCCCATCACTAGCATACACCTTGAGGTTTGGGATGGGGGTGTATTTTTGTTTTTTTGTTTTTTAATTTACCTGTATGTGTATGGGCCATATGGTCGCGATGTGGAGGACAGGGGACAAGTCGAGGGAGCAGTTCTAGCTTTCCACTCTATGGCTTCCAGAGATATAAAGCTTAGGTCATCAGCATTGATGGCAAGTGCTTTTATGAAACACTGAGCCATCTCACCAGCCCACTGGTTTGCTTTGTTTGTTTTAAATATCCATTTTATGTGTTTTAAAACATATTTTAAAAAACCTTACAAAGTGCCGGGCGATGGTGGCACACGCCTTTAATCCCAGCACTCGGGAGGCAGAGGCAGGTGGATCTCTGTGAGTTCGAGACCAGCCTGGTCTACAGAGCTAGTTCCAGGACAGGCTCCAAAGCCACAGAGAAACCCTGTCTCGAAAAACAAAACAAAACAAAACAAAAACAAAAAACAAAAAAACCTTACAAAGTCCCCTGAGGAAACATTGGTTGTTATTTACAGGAACTCTGGTTTTCAGGAAGATAGTTTTGGGAGTGTACTCTCCTATATGTAAGAGCTGGTCACTTTGGCAAGAAGCTGCTACAGTCATCTCCCACCATACATCAAATATCAGTGGTTTATTTTCTTATTTGATACACTGAACTTGCTACACAACAAAATAGGAAGATTCAGCCTTTGTCCTGTGACCTTGCTTCTGACATTCCACAGAATAAGGAGGGTCTTAGCTATCATAAGTTAGTTCCTTGCAAAAGAAACTGAAGGTGAGAGGCTCGGGCCGGGAAGAGGAGCTGTGTGCTCATTCAGTTTCTCTAGTACTCACCAGGAAGCGAACTCCACTTGTTCCTGACAGGGCTGGCTAGAGCTGGAGATCATGAGGAGGGAGCATGCCTGCTGGTGCGGATGCTGCCACTCCGACACGGCTGCTCTTCGGAAACATTTTCTCTGATCTAAAGGAACCTAGAGATGATGCTGTTTTTGTGCTTCCTTCCAGGTCCAAGGTTGGCATCGAAAAGCTACCTCCTGCGGCTTCTTGTTAGTCCCAGTTTTGGAGGGTCCTTTTGCACTGCCCAGTTACCTCTATGGTGATCCTCTGCGGGCCCAGCTCTTCATCCCACTCAACCTCAGCTGCTTGCTCAAGGACGGCAGCGAGCACCTGTTCGACAGTAAGAGCTTCTCCCTTCTGAAGGGTCTGTCTCACTGAGTCAGACCCCCATGCCAAGAACAGCCCCCTGTGCTCTCTCATAAGTAGACTCTAGATGGAAAATGGAGAGATTAGTAAGAAGCAGAAAGCAGAAGGGGACTGACCATCTAGAAGGAGAAAAAGGATGAGTGGGAAGTGGGATGAGAGAGAGGAATGAGGATACTTGTATGAAATGTCATAATGAAGCACATCACTGTCCCGTGAACATATGCCTGAGAAAAGCAAACCACAGAAACCCCAGGCTGGTGAAGAGAAGACAGCCATCTATAAAGGGCGAAATAATCTGGGTTGTGAACAGGTTCTCTGTCCCGCCCTGCCTGTAGCTACTTCTAAATAATCACTCAGAGGCTTAATACTAATTACAGGAGTTTGCCTATAGTTCAGGCTTATTACTAACTAGATCTTATATTGAATTTAACCCATTTCTATTAATTTAAGTATTGCCACATGGCCGTTTGTTTTTTTTGAGCAGCTGTTTGTTTTTTGAGCAGCTGCTTGTGTCTCCCTCAACTCTGCCCTTCTTTCAACCCAGTTTGGCTTTTCCATCTTGCTATAGGCCAAAGCAGCTTTTATTACCAACCAATGAGAGCAATATATATTCACAGTGTACAGAAGTATTATCCCACAGCACTGGGTTTTTGCCCTGGATTTTTTTTTTTTAATTTTTCAATTTTATTTTATGTGTGTGAATGTTTTGCCTGCATATATGTCTGTGCGCCTCATGTGCACCTGGTGCCTACAGAGGCCAGAAGAGGGAGTTGGATCTCCTAGAACTGCAGTTCTGGATGGTTGAGTCACCCCGAGGGTGCTGGGAACCAAACTTAAGTCTTCTGCAAGAGCAGCCAAGACTCTGAACCGCTGAGCAGTGACTGGGCAATCTGGGACCAATTCCTTAATGCTTCGGAGCTTTGAGGGTTTTTCTTGTGTATGCTGACTAGAGCCGTCTGCCAGCTCTGGAAGGCCAGCGTGAAGCCGGCAGTGGGAGAGGTCTGTGCACTGTCCGTCTCTACACCATTGCTCTGCCATGTCCTGTGTGTTCTCAGTCGCCTCATCACCCACAGTGATCGTTTGAATTTGAGGAGAGCCTTTGGCATGCTAGTCCATGCAAAAAGGCCCTAGAGAGGCCATCAAAAACAAAACAGGAAGCGTTGCTCTACTGTGCAAAGCTGGGACCGGCTTTGTAAGTCCCAGGTTTCCTGCGTGTATCTCCAGCGCTGGATCTTGAGGACTCAGATTAGACCCCGTCCTTCTGTGAGGAAGGGAGCACAGGGACCACCCTGATGTGCCCTTTACCCACCTGGATGTTGAGCGCTGTTCCCCATCCACACCTGCCATTGCTATCACCAAGCACTCCTGAAGATGAACGCATAAATATCTCCTAAAAAGCTTTCCATGCGTTCAGGATGACATTTTTTTTTTATTTATTTATTATGTATACAATATTCTGTCTGTGTGTATGCCTGCAGGTCAGAAGAGAGCACCAGACCCCATTACAGATGGCTGTGAGCCACCATGTGGTTGCTGGGAATTGAACTCAGGACCTTTGGAAGAGCAGGCAATGCTCTTAACCTCTGAGCCATCTCTCCAGCCCAAGGATGACATTTTCAAACGCAAAAGGCTGCAGCTGATGCTAATGTGCCAGGAGTTATCTGACAGAGAGATTATAAATGTGAAAGACATAGCTTTGGTGTAAGAGAAATATTTTCTTCCCACTTGCTTGTAAGTTTGTGTTACACTAGACGGCAGAGGGTGAGGAGGGCTTGCTAGGTAGGGCAGGCTAAATTTAGTAATCCTGTGGTTTCTAGTTCCAAAAGTCTGTACTCTCCGCTTACAACGCAGAAGGCATTTTTTTTACCTGCGTCCTGCAGAGTCCGTCTGCATCGGCAGCCAGAGATTCTGAGCTGCACAGAGCTTACAAAGTCCCTTTGCACACATACACTTTCTGTCGTCCTCATAGCATGGCTGAGGGAGGACCATTTGTGCAGTCCTGAAATGTGAGTGATTATGAGCCTTCCAAAGTTTTAAACCAGGCAGCTCCCTGTACTATTGTCAGTATCTTGAGGGGCTACAGTCACCTTACAGCATCCAGAGATGCTCTCCTCATTGTAACAGGATTGCTCACAGGGCTGGCATAGAGCTGATGGTTTCCCTGCCAGTTCTGACCTGGTCTTCTAAGCCATCAACTTCAGTTGGTTACCATGGTTACAGAGAAAAGTCCTAGTTTAAAGGAATAAGGACCCAGATCTAAAATTCAATTTTCTAGGTTCTGTGTCTCTTTTCTTCTTATCTTCACTTCTTGTAGCAGTTGAGTCTAAATCTTAAAATCTGGCACAAATGTGGTGTGTGTGTGTGTGTGTGCTGGCTACATGTGTGTTTGTGTATGTGTGCCTGTATCTGTATTTGTGTGATTGTGTATGTGGGTATGTGTCTGTGTTTGTGTGTGTATCTGGTTTTGCGTGTATGTCTGGGTGTCTGTGGGGTATGTGTATGTGTGTGTATGTATCTGTAGTTGTGGGGGGGGGAGTGTCTCTCCAATTTATTTGAAATAAAGTTCTAATTATGGACAAAGTAACAAGGCCACTGCATCCCTAGTCTCTGGGTTGTCTATACTGTTGTGGGGATGCTCAAAAACCTCCACCCAGAGAGCAGTCCAGCTCTGCTTCCTGTTGCTGTGTGACAGAGTGCTCAACCTTCCTCCTCCTTTCTGCATTTGGTCCTCAGCAGCTGCTGTGGGAAGAAGGAGGCTGGAGCAATTCAGTCAGTGATGGAGGTGCAAATTCTGCTCTGTTCTCCCCTCTGCAGCTGATGACTTCTCAAGAATTCATTTTATATTTATTTGCTTCAATTTCTCTACCTCTAAAATGGAGCTTGTAATATTGTCTTTCTTTACAAGGAAATGGAAGATTAGTGATATTAGAAACATGGGTGGGCATTATTTTCAGAAGTAGCTAATGTACACTCCAGGTTTGTGTTCAGTATACTTTTAAAGCCAGGTCTAGTGGTGAATACCCGTACGTAGAGGCAGGAGTATCGGGAGTTCAAAGTGATCTCTGGTTACCTAGAGTATTAGGCTAGCCTGGGCTATGTGAGACCTGTCTCAGAAACAAATAAAATTACTGGAGTCTTTTCAGCTTTAGCTTTGTTTGTTTCTCAAGACAGAGGTTTTTTGTGTTACAGGTCTGACTGCCCTAAAACTCAGGTTGTAGATCAGGCTGGCCTCAAACTCACAGAGATCCGTCTGCCTCTGCCTCCCAAGTGCTGGGATTAAAGGTGCTGGGATTAAAGCCCAGCTTCTTTTCAGCTTTTGAATAAGATATTGCGTAAGCCTCATTCTGATGCTTACAGTGGCTCCTGAGGACTACACCTCTCTAGACTGTGGTGGATCTTGGGGAGGGATTATAGGGTACACGGCTGTCCTTCCTATAACTTTGGGTGGGAATTAAAAGTTCAGAAACAAGAGACAAGAATTGTCAAGAGCAGTGAAGAGAGCAGTGTGAGTTTATTACAAACCTTGTGATCACAGCTCAGCATTTATTCCTTATTCCTTTCAGGCTTTGAACCAGAAACATATTGGGATCGAATGCACCTTTTCCAGGAAGCCATTGCTCACAGGTTTGTCCATTAGCAAGAAGGAACAGTGACCAAATCAGTGCTTTTTCTAATAGCGGTTACCAAAATGAAACCCAGTTCATTCTGTTCCTGATCCTGAAGGATCTGTCCTTCTAGTGACAGACTCACTGCTCGCCTCCACTCAACCTCGGAGATGAACGCTGCACTGCCAGTCCTGTGGCTGTTGCCTTCCAAACCTCATTGCTTTGTTAGGCTGTGAAGGGAGAGCTCTGTAAGTAACCTACAAGAGTCGGGTTATGCTGGGAAGGAGATGGTAAAGCAAAACATTGTAAATTTTGTCAGTAAAGCTTCCCCATGTGTTAGAAAGACAATGGATGTTTAAAAGCGGTGTATGAGAGTCAGTGTTTCTTAGCATTGGCTCTGTGCCCCAGGAGAAGCCTTTCCTGGCTCCTCTGATTAGCTGTCTCCTCCACCAGTGCAACAAACCACATTGTTTCCAAGCATCTCTCAGCTGACGTCCACTTGCTACTTCATGTTTGTTCCTCATGGTGAAACAAAGCCCCTGTTGTTTCAGTGACCCTCTGCTTGACCCTGCACCCACCATTTATTCACAAGGCCTCGGGTCTCTAACCGCTCCCACCTTAGACCCTGCCCTAAGGTCTGGACCTTACGTATGGGTTTGGTAAAGGGTATGGAATGGATGCAGTGGTAACTAAAGGGGTATAGATCTGAGCAGAGGGAAGGGAGGAGGCTTTCCTGCAGGAAGTAGACAGGTCTGCTCACCCCCACTCACACTGCCAAAGATCAGTGGAAGTCTTAGAGCTTAGTCTTGCTTTTCTCGCCCCTGCCGCGGGTGTTTCTGGTTCCTCTGGTAAATCTGCAAGAGACAGCAGATTGGCTGTCCCAGCACTCACAGCTGGTAAGCAGTTCCTCGGCCAGTCACTATACTTCTTGACCAGGTGTCCTGGATGTGACCTTCAGCTGCCAAATCAGCATTTTTCCTCTCAGTATCTTGTTCTCCTACTCTTCCTCAACCCAGGTCCTGGACATATTTTCTCTAAACTGCTGCCCTTTGTCCTTCAGCATCGTTTCTGACATCTGACTTTTCCCATGTCTTCAAAGCTGCCCATGTGTGACGCAGCAGACTGCTGTGTGTGACCCTTTGCCTAAGCCCCACCTCCTCTGCCCCTGTCAGCGACTATCCACCAGAGACTTTCAGCTCCCTCTATCTTGAATTTCTCTCTTTCTTTCTCTCTCTTTTTTTTTTTTTTTTTTCCTAATAAGGCTTTACTGTGTAGCTCTGGCTGGCCTTGAACTCACAATCTTCTGTTTGTTGCGATTGCTTGCTACACCAGCACAACAGGCACGACAGGAAATTCCTCTTTCCTTTTATTTTTAAAAACTGTAGACTAGGGCTGGAGAGATGGCTCAGAGGTTAAGAGCACTGGCTGCTCTTCCAGAGGTCCTGAGTTCAATTCCCAGCAGCCACAATGGTGGCTCACAACCATCTGTAATGGGGTCTGGTGCCTTCTTCTGGCCTGCAGGCATACACGCAGAAAGAATATTGTATACATAATAAATAAATATTTAAAAAAACTGTAGGGGGCTGGAGAGATGGCTCAGTGGTTAAGAGCATTGCCTGCTCTTCCAAAGGTCATGAGTTCAATTCCCGGCAACCACATGGTGGCTCACAACCATCTGTAATGAGGTCTGCTGCCCTCTTCTGGTCTGCAGACACACACAGACAGAATATTGTATACATAATAAATAAATAAATTTTATAAAAAAAAAAAAACAAAACAACTGTAGACTAAGCTTTAATCCCAGCACTCGGGAGGCAGAGGCAAGTGGATCTCTGTGAGTTTGAGGTCAGCCTGGTCTACAGGAGTTAGTTCCAGAACAGGCTCCAAAGCTACAGAGAAACCGTGTCTCAAAAATAAAACAACAACAACAGACAAAAAGCTATAGACTAGAAACAAACTATAGTTTGTAGGCCCTTTGAGGGCAGAAATTTAATTTTCCCATCCTTATTCCCATTCATAGAGCCAGCAAAATGCCTTTTTCCAGAGTATTTGTTCTTTTTTTTAATATATTTATTTATTTATTATGTATACAATATTGTCTGTGTGTATGTCTGCAGGCCAGAAGAGGGTACCAGACCTCATTACAGATGGTTGTGAGCCACCATGTGGTTGCTGGGAATTGAACTCAGAACCTTTGGAAGAGCAGGCAATGCTCTTAACCACTGAGCCATCTCTCCAGCCCCAGAGTATTTGTTCTACACATAGCTTCTGTGCAGTACTGGGACTGAGCCCAGAGCTTTGAGGGCGCTAGGCAAGCAGTCGTCTATCCACTGAGCTGCATCCCTGGTCCTGCTGTGGTTTTGTGTGGCGTGGAATCCAGGTGGAGATGTGACTCTGAAATGACACCCTGCCCAAAAGATCCATCTCAAAAAGGCTGGAACACTCTCCTTCCTCCCATAGACCATCTGCAGTGACACCTAAGGGTTCCTTCTACTCATTCTGGGTAGTGGGGTGAGACAGTACAACAGCTCTGCAGTGGATACCCCTTGTCTGCACTGCAATCCCAGCCTGCCCCAAGTGGAATATCACTTGGATGAATTATAGGTTTTCTGAGGATTTGGGGGGCTTTGGGTTTGTTTGACGTAGTGATTGCTGCCCCTTGTAGAAGACTCAGATTTGGTTTCCAGCACCCGCATTGGGCAGCTCACAACTGCCTGTAACTCCTGCTCCAGAGGATCCAGCTCCCTCTTCTGGCCTCCAGAGGCACTTATACTCATGTGCACACATACAGACAAGCAAGTACACACATACATATGATAAAAATTTTAAATTAAAAATGTTGTCTTTGGTTGGTTATGTGGATCAGTTGGTGGAATGCTTACCTAGTGTGCACCAGTCACCATGTGAAAGCAGGTACACTCGTGCATGACTGTAAGCTAGCACTCGAGGTAGAGACGGGAAGATCAGTGGTTGAAGGTTGTCCTCTTGAGGTCAGCCGGGATACCTAAGACCCTGTCTCAAAAGTAAATAATATATGAATAAAAAGGGTCTTTACTGATGGTAAGGAAAAATGAGGCAAGAAGCCTCCAGTCCAGATGATTGTGCTAAGTAAATCAGTTGTCTTGGTTGGAAAGTAAGGAGGTAATCCGGAAGTGTCCTATAGACAATGTAGGGCTGCCAGCAGAGAGCCGGCAGCTTGGAGGATCCAGCACAGCGCTTCCCCAGTGAGCTCCGTCCAGGAAAGAAGACACATTTTACCTCCTACGTCACTGCCTTCATTACATAAAGCCCTCAGACACAGAGGGCAGAATCTGGGCACATCTGTTAGCACGTCCTTTACAGCTCTTAGCAGGTGGGGCTAGAATAAATGTGCTTTATGGAAATAGAAAAACCAGGAATAGAACAAGCTATAGATAAGAAGTGGAGCAGGACAAGTCACAGATGAGAAATGGCTTCTGCTCAATTCCCATTTCTGGAGCACAGCACAGCCAAGGGCCTTTGATTGCTGATCCTCACCTTTAAGGAAAGTTTAATTAAGATGCCTCGTCCTGTTTCAGCAAAGGCCATTAAATGCTTAGCATGATGACTATGGAGACAGATGTGGCTAAGAAAACATAAGACAAGGGCAGCTGTGGATTGGTAAGCAGCCTGCTAGGACAGATGCCACAGCAGGCAAAGTGAAGGTTTAGAGTGGGGAGGGCATGTGGGGAAGAAAGGTGCTGGGTGGGACAGAGGCTGGTAGAGGGCTGCAGTCTGCAGTGACAGGAGAGCTGGGAGCCTCAGGGTTGGAAGGCGGGTGTTGAGAAGTGCTGAGGAAAAAGTAAGCAGCCTGCATGTTCCACATAGGAGGCCTTTCCATATTCCAGCATCTTGGGCTGTCGGAATCTTAGCTGCACACTGCCCTGTTTCTCCAGCTAATGAGACCATGCGTGTGTTTCTGTCATTACTATAGGTTTGGATTTGTACAAGATAAATATTCTGCCTCTGCTTTTAACTTCCCTGCTGAGAATAAGCCTCAGTATATCCATGTTACAGGTGAGAAACAGTGGGCAAAAAAATTGTGTGGGTGCATGAGTTCCTGCCACAGGCGCAGCCCTGCAGGACCACCACAACCAACTGCAGGTGTTCACCTGTGGCTTCTACTCAGGCCTGCTTTCTCCCTTCAGGAACAGTGTTTCTTCAGCTGCCTTACTCCAAGCGCAAGTTTTCCGGGCAGCAGCGCCGGCGACGGAACTCTACGAGCTCCACCAACCAAAACATGTTCTGCGAGGAGCGGGTTGGCTACAACTGGGCCTATAACACCATGCTGACCAAGACATGGCGCTCTAGTGCCACGGGGGATGAGAAGTTCGCCGATCGGCTGCTGAAGGACTTCACAGACTTCTGCATCAACCGTGACAACCGTCTGGTTATGTTCTGGACAAACTGCCTGGAGAAGATGCATGCCAGTGCTCCATGAAGCCAAGCTGCTTGACTTAGGAGGTTGTTGGCATTCTAGGACTGGCCTTCCAGTTAAGCCCTTGGCATCAGGCTGCTACTGTCAGTGAGTGCAGCCACTGCTGCTTTTTGGCCTTTGCACAAGTGTGAGTGAGGAGAACACCGGAAGCAGCTGCTGCCACTGCCACCACCCAGATCTCGCCGTCATGTGCCCATGGCAGGGGAGGCACATATTGTCCGTGGGAGGGAGTCAGTGTCTGGGAATGGGGTAGGCAGCTTCCATTAGGGTCCTTTTCCTTTACCAGCAGTGGGATATTCAGAACAGAACCTCCCGATTCCTGCCTGGGAGCGTGCGTGTATAACATAATCTGTGACATAGTGTACCATTGGCTCATACCAGGTGTACATATGTGTACATAGAAGAAGCAAATAAAGCCGCCTACACAGTGTCTGTTCCCAGCCTTGTTCCTAGTAGCAGTCCCATTCTGGAGGGACAGCCAGGCCAGCGAGGTCACCTCAGGTGGTAAGAGGGCTTCAGGGCTCACTGGTCTGGAGTCTGGCTATGAATCAACTTGATAGGTTTCTTTTCAAAAGCCCTAGGGCAGGAGCAAGGATCCTTCTGCACAGGACTGGTGAGCAGTACAATACAGAACAGTACGATAGGAGGCTCTAGGCTGGCACCATCAGACATGCCTTGCTAGGTGGTTGCACCAGCAGCCATTGTGGCATCTGACATGTAGAGGGAAGCTGCTGGCTCTAGCCACAGGGAGGGCAAGGACTGCAGAACAAGGGGAGGACCTATGCTTCCTCTTTAA
This sequence comes from Arvicola amphibius, assembly GCF_903992535.2. Taxonomy (NCBI): domain Eukaryota; kingdom Metazoa; phylum Chordata; class Mammalia; order Rodentia; family Cricetidae; genus Arvicola; species Arvicola amphibius. Next base: position 66,945,463 of record NC_052047.1, on the reverse strand, counting down.
TCGCACACCGTGTTGACTTACTTTCTTACCAGCTTTTGAACCCTTCACCTCCTGGGCCCTGTGCTGCAGCTCCAGGTCTACCCCTCCTTGCCTTTCTTACCTACGTCCCTAGGAAACCCGACTTGTCTCTGGTCCATCCCGTCGTCCTCCCCTAGAAGCTGGGTGGGTTTTTGTTACTTGTTTTTTTGTTTTCTTTTAAACTACTTCAAACAGGTGTTTCAGAGACTGAGGCAGGAGGATCCTAGAGTTCCAGGCCAAGTTGGCCTCCACAGTGTATTCTGAGCAAAGCTGAGCTGTGTAGTGGGACCATCTCAAAAGTCATATGGGGCTGGAAAGATGGCTCGGTTAAGAGCACTTAACTGATCTTACAAAGGGCCTGAGTTCATCTGTAATTTGAGTTGCAGGGGGTCCCACGCCCTCTTCTCTGCTTTTGTCATCAGGTCACATGTGGTACACACTGTAGGCACTCCGGTGGCCAGGACCTGCCACCCACAGAACACTACTGTCCTAACGACTGGATCCAGCCTTCACCCTACAGAGTCAAGGACTTGAAATCCCACCAGTCCCCGCCCTGAAAATCACCCTGAAGAGCTCACTTACCCCCAGGAAATGTTATATGAGCCCTGTCTTCTGCTCAGTTCTCTGCTGCTTATCACCCAACCAGAGGCAGCCAGCCACCCTCCTGGGTTCTTCTCCTCCCAATAAATCTCTGGTGTGAGGCTTGTTGTGCTGTGTTGCTTTGTGGTATTCCCTGGCTCCTAACTGCAAGGATACCTTTTGGAGCTGTAACACTTAAACACATGTGCATACAAACAAAACACTCATACACATAGGATAAAAATAAATCTTAAAAACAGTCAATTCCGAGCCAGGTGGTGGTGGCACACACCTTTAATTCCAGTACTCAGGAGGCAGAGGCAGGCGGATCTCTGTGAGTTCAAGGCCAGTCTGGTCTACAGAGTGAGGTGCAGGACAGGCTCCAAAGCTACAGAGAAACCCTGTCTCAAACAACAACAGCAACAAAAACAGTCAATTCCACTCAAATTGTACTTGCCACTTAGAATTGTCTTGACCTGGACCCTAGAAACCTTAGGTGTGGAGCTGAAGCTCGGGGAGCTGAAGCTCAGGGAGCTGAAGATGAAGCTCCCAGAGCTGATGTAGGCACCAGGCTCTGGGTTCGGCTCACAGCACTACAAAAAGACGAAACACTGTCTTGCCCTGGGGGTTATTTCCACAACTACCTTGGTAGTCGTACAGCCCCTGGAGCCAGGCTCTTCACGAGCTCAAGTCTTCTGCCCTAAGTCTCGCAAGCTGGCTCTTCTGGAACTTCTAATCCTAGCTATTAATCCTGCATGGAAAGCTTTGTTTTATAAGGTTTGATTTTTGATTGTGAGTGGTGTGTGTGTGTGTGTGTGTGTGTGTGTGTGTGGTGCCCTGGGTCAAAAGAGAGCATCAGAGCAACTAGAATTAGAGTTCAGTTGGTGATGAGCTTCCGTGTGGGTGCTGGGGACTGAACCTTGGTCCTCTGGAAGAGCAACATGCGCTTTTATTGGCAGAGCCACTTCTCCAGCTCCTGCATATGAAACTTGAAAGAGTAGGCTGTTAGTATGTGGAAGTGTAGTGATTCGTCCCATCACGGAGCAAGCCTAAAAAAACTTACTTTTTTTTTTTCCCACTTTTATGTCTGGTGAATAATCTCAGTGTCAATCTTCCTGTCTGTGGGAGCTGTCCCAGAGTAGCTAGAGGATTGGGACAGGTATAGCTAGACTTTGTGGAGTGTACCTGTAATCCCAGTACTCGAAAGACTGATGTAGATGGAGGAAGATTACTTTGAGTTTGAGGCCACTCCAGGATACATAGTAAAACACAGCCTCAAACAAACGAGCAAATACACAAGCAAAAAAGGCAGTTTTGTGTGAGAGAACTTACTGAGAAGACAGTACACCTCTCGGGTTCTTGCTTTCCTTAGATGGCCATCTTTACTGAGTTCCCTGCCAGCCTCTTCAGTGTTAGTGCTGGTCAGGCTGTGACCTTGTGTGGTCCTGTTACTCATCACGTGAAATCACTTAATTGCCCCCTCTAACACGTACCGATTTGGTTATATTCCGAAGATGACTCAAAAGGCCCAGGGAATGAGTTGGCCGAAGGGCAACTGATGAATTAGAAGACTGGGTTACTTGCCTCTCAGCTGGTCCTGAGACACTCCTGCCCTTGAGCCTCAGTTCTGCAGCCTCCAGCCTTCCAGATTCTAATGTAGGCTCTCATCTGTCAGCATCTAGTTAGCTAGCCAGCCAATCCTCCCATCCCCGGTGCCCAACTGCAGAGCTTTACCTCTGGAGTTATGGTCTGGAATGTGTCCCCACTCAAATTTCATGTATTAGAAACTTAACCCTTAGCTGGATGTGGTGGCACATGACTTTAAATCCCAGTGCTTAGGAGGCAGGAACAGACAGATCTCTGTGAGTTCAAGGCCAGCCTGGTCTACAGAGTGAGTTCCAGGATGGTTGACAAACACATACCAAGTGTGTGTACATCCCTGGATTCCATCCCCAGCTCTGATATATGAAAATAACTTGGCATTAGAAAGAATGAGGGGCCAGCAAGACAGCTCAGTAGCTGATGGTGCTTGCTCTTAAACATGACAATTTTTTCTTTTCTTTGGCTGTCCTAGAACTCCCTTTGTAGACCAGGCTGGCCTCGAACTCACAGAGATCCGCCTGCCTCTGCCTCCCGAGTGCTGGGATTAAAGGCGTGCGCCACCCAAGTTCACCATATGGTTGAGGGAAAGAACTAGCCCCAGAAAGTTCCCTGTTGTGGTCCTCATGTATCCACATATATACCATACATGCACAGATTTAATTCAAATTTTAAAATAATCCCTGTGCAAGGATGAAATGCAAAATCACGAAGAGTTCCATGTTAAAATATATCGAAATATGTGAGAGCTGCTAGCGTGGATAGAAAATAGCAGGAGAGAAGCAGAATACAAACCAAACCAGTTTACAGCTCTCTACAGTTACCAAGTCAGCCGCTTCCTGAGTGCTTGCTGTGCACGAGGCTCATCATACTCCATGGTGCCCGAGGACAGGCACCGGGCATGAGGCCAGGCCACACAACTGAAAGGAATCTAGGCTGGGCTGCTTTGGGGGTAGCATGACATGATCTGCACTGTGTGGCCCCCTTCACCTTGTATGCAGGAGCAGCAACGTGCCACCTGCTTCTGTGACCTAGGGTCAGGCTGGGGTGTGTGGTGCAGCCCTGCAGACACACAGGCATCCTGTCACAGGGCCATAGCTCCCCACACAGACTCTGACAGGGGGTGACAGTGACTTTGTCGTGCCCCTCCCCGCAGGACCCTGCCTGGTTTTCCCCTCAGCCTGCAGCTGCTGGTTTCAGCCTGCATGCGTTTCTGCAGCTCCTGGCCTTCAAGCTATGGCCATACACTTGCCCTAACCCCAGCCAGCAGTGCTCTCCAAGCGTAGCTTTGGCTTGTCAAAGAGCGTGTGCCCTGAGCCAGGTCCCACAGCCTTCAGATTTGACCTCCAGCCACTAATCTAGTGGTGGCCAATCACCTGTTTCTGATGAATCAGCTCACATTTCTTCCAAGGAGAAAATCTGAAGCCATGAGAGCAGGACATGGGAGGGTCTGTGTGATTCCTTGCAAACCTGGTTTCCTCTCAGGCCTGGAATTCTGGGACCTCACCCGGCTGTGAATCTGTAAGGAACCGCCTATACTGCCTGTAGAGTCAACCCTCACCCTTTGACTCCCCCAGGAGCCTGGAGCAGTTGCCACCCCCTAACCTCGACTCAGCACTGTGCTGTTTGAATTACACCAAATGGCTGACCCGGGCTCAGTTCCTCCTGTCCAATAACCCTCAAATGTCTCCAATGAGACAAAACAACTTATTTTTTAAATCCATAGCATCCTGAGAGAAAAATTTATTAACACCTTTTGATGTTTGTCCAACCCTTCTGGCTCCTGTTATCCCCCCTCCCCACTCCCCCGCAGTCTAGAATCGGATAATGGAGTACTGTCTTGAAAAAGCAGCCTCTTTTCAAGACACATGTCCTGTCCCTTCCCAATCTGTGTGTCCTCAGTCCCCAAGGACAGACAAGAGTAACAAAGTGGCAGAAATCTTGCCACAGGAAAGCCAGAAAGACATGAGTGATCTGGGCACAGTTGTCCCAGCTACTCAGGAGGTCGAGGCAGGAGAATGAAGTTGAGCCCAAGAATTCAAGACTAGCCTAGTCTGTCCGCATATCTGCGAGGAGCCCGGGTGTGAGGGGAGAGGAGGAGGAGGAGAAAGAATCAAGTATCTTGATCTGATTTTAAAAAGAAAATGAAAAGGTCCACATAGGTGAGCCTTCCCCTGTAGAAGAGAAACCGCTGGCCACCTCGGTAAGTGAAGACCTGAACGCTTCCATGATGGCAGCCCTCGCTCTGAACCTCTCATCACGACACGCTTGCGGGGTTGCAAGGCCTGAGCGACACACACCGTTTTCGCCACAAAGCAAGTTGCAGGCAGGCCTGGTGTTGTTCACTGCTCACATGCTGAGACCTGGCTTGCGTGTTTTTCCTGCATATTCCTTGTTCTTGAAGCTTGTCTCTCCAGAGCTGCTGGAGGACAAAGAAGACATCATGTTCACCCTTGCGCCCTCCGCCGGAGGGACTTCACAAATTGGGGGTTCTTTTACGGTTGGCCAGACTCAGCTCAGCCGAGCCCGGGAAGCGGAAGGAGTACAGAGACCCGGCACTGTAGAAGAGCTCTCTCTGCTCTGGGTGAAGAGTTGCAGGAGCAGGAGGGGATGGTGGGAAATGGCGTTTGGGCGATACACGAGTTTTCAAAAAATGACACTCTTTTAGTAGGAAAGGGGGAAGGCGAGGGGAAGTGGGATAGAAAGCACTGGCACCAGATTAGTGAACTAAAAAAATTGAAATCAGAGAAAAGGTATGTTGGGGGTTCTTAGCCTGCCCTGCCCGCCACCCCAACCTGCACTTCCAATGACTTGACTTCGGTGGCGGGCCCCCGGTAGAGTTTTCAAGTTCCAGGTTGCAACCTGGTATGACAAGTGGCCCATTGTCTGGGAGCCCTGAGCCAATCTGCTTCTGGGTTACACCGGGTGGGGCCTCACTCATCTCTCAGGCTTTGCCATTCCTAGCCCCCAATGGGATCCAGATTGGACGACCTCAGCCACACTCTGGGGTAGTAGCCAGGGACAGCAGGGGAACTGCCTTCTTCCCAAACCTTCCTGTTTCTCCTCAGGCAGCCAGAAGCCCTGCTCTCAGGTTCAGTATTCTGCTTCCTCACTGTATGATCCTGCGTCGGCCCCCCTCCCCCACCCCATCCATCTGATCTGTATCTGTTTCCATGGTGACAAATGGGAATAATCAAATCTTCACTGCATCACTCGGAGGACTGGTGCGAGAACCTGGAGACGGGCTGTGAGGATTGAGCCACTGCATAGGCTGTTATTTTATTTTTTGACTGAATCGGGGTCCTCAGACCCATAGTCCTCTTGCCTCTGTCTCTAGGGGCCGAAATTCCAGGTGTGTGGCACGACACCCTGCTCACATCACGGCTGTTCTCCCCTCAGTTCCTGCCAGTGCAGGAACCGGTGCAGTCCCAGCAATCTGTTCACCACGGGCTGGTTCAAACCTGGAGCCGAGCTCATGTATCTCAGGCCCCCTTCAGAGAGGCCTTGAGGCCATGGTGAGGATCCTTGTATAGCTGTCTGGATGGTGCATGGTGCTCAGGGATTTGTATTACAGTGCTGAGGTTCGAACCCAGGGTATCACACATGTTAAGCAAACACCCCACCACTGAGTTACACCCCTGACCCAAGCCCAGAAATGTAAGTTTTAAGAAGGTGCCGTGCATATGCCCTGCATGGAAGCCAAATGTTCTGTTTCTAATGTGCCTGGCAAGGGCACAAAGAGCCTCAAATGCCACCAGCCAGCCTGAAGCTTGGAAAAGGACAGAGGACAAAGAAAAAAGAAAGAAAACAGAAGAGCAAACAGCAAGAGCTGCCTGTGTGTGGAATCCCAGAGACGTGCGGGTCCAAGGACAGCACTGTGGGAGGCAGCAGGTGGTAGGACCCTTACCCCTCAGGAGAGACCCAGTCTCCAGCCAATGAAATTAATTTCCTGGGGCAACTCATGGCAGAAAAGAGCAACCTTCAGCCCCAGGACTCTCCTCGCTAGAGAGAATGAGAGGCAGGCAAAGGAGAAGAAAACGTCCCGGGCAGGACGGAAGAGCAAGGCTTGGGGCCTGGGCCTTCTGCACTATGGTCAGGGTCATGTCTCCAGTCCTTCCCGTTCCTGGGTACCACACAGACCGCTGTGGGTGGTTGGCGCGGAGAGGACAGGAGTGCTACTGCATGGCTTGACGTGCAGGATGTGTCTCATCTCAAAGCAGAAGTGAAAGACGGAACCATTCTTACAAGGCGAGGCGAGTCTGTCCACCTCCCCAATATCTGTCTTCTGCAGGAACCAGGAGGGTGACTGCCACCAAAGACAGCCAGCCTGATTTGGGGGACCATGACTGCTGGGGGCTGGCTGTGTGCATCCCTCCATACATAGCTTGAGCTCTCTCCAAATCTACATCCTTTTGAAACACCCCAATAACTGAATCCTTAAATCAGTTTTTATGATTGAGACTCAGAGAAATGACTCTTGCTACAAGCCCGTCTCCTAGCAGATTCAAAGCCAACCGCTCTGCAGTGAGATCCAGGCATCATTTATTGGCTCACTCACTGTCCATGTTTGGTGGCCACCCTCTCATTGATACCTGCATCTCAACAGCTTTCTGTAGTACACATAGAGAGGGATCCAAGTGGCTCTGTTCTTCATTCCTAGCATGCTGGACAGAGGAGCCTTCACAGCGTCTAGTCAGTGACTTCTTCAGTTGCAAGAGGAAGGTGACTTCACGGTCCCTGCAGTGGCTTTCAGGGGGCCCCACCCTTAACTTTCAGATGGAAGGATAAGGTGGTGAGCCAGCATTGTGAGTCAGCAGAGGACCTAAAACAGGATTCTGCCGGCAGCTTGGGCCACTGATATCACTCAGAACCCTGTGGGTATGTGTTCTATCGTGCAGGCATCCTGCTGTGACCTAGTCAGTCTGTGCCGACTCCACCCAGGGGCAGCTATTGCAGATGGCAGAATACTGGAGCCCTGAGGTCTGACCACATTTCTCTGTAAGGGTAGAGCCACCTTGGCCTTCCTCTGCTGATTCAGGGGAGCAATCTCCACAAAGCAAAGAGCTCACATGCCTGGATCACAGGGACTCTTGGAACGGGGCTGTGCAGGACACTGCTTGCTGCCCTATTTAATTCTATTAACAGTCCCCACTCTGTGTGTGTGTGTGTGGGTGTGGGTGTGCGCGCACTAGTATGCATGTGTGTGAGTGTGTGTGCACGTGTGTGAGTGTGAGTGTGCACGTGTGTGAGTGTGTGGGTGTGGGTGTGCACGCACTAGTATGCATGTGTGTGTGCACGTGTGTGAGTGTGTGTGCATGTGTGAGTATGTGTGTGTGTGCACGTGTGTGGTTTGGTTGTTTACTTGTTTTGTCATACTTTGAGACAACATCTTTCTCTAGCCAAGAATGGCCTCTATCTTACAATCCTGACTCAGCCTCTCGTAGCTGGTGTTACAGGTATACAACACCATGCCTGGGTCACAGTGGGTATTACCAGCTGACTTTTGCAGGTAAGTAACCAATAATGATGGGCACCTTACCAGCAAGTGTTAAGAATTTGGATTCTATTCCAGGTCCCCTGACTTTGCCCACACAGCCCTTTACCCCGGAAGGAGGGCTTTTGGGCTATGTTCTGCTCTATTTTGGGTTTCACTTGTTGGCAGTGGCTCAGAACTTTGGTCTCGTCCTCTGGCAAGTGGCTGTGGGGGTGGCTGCCAGTCCTCAGAAGCATCACAGAATGACCTTGCTGGCCACTGCTTTGTCTAAAGAGGGAAACTGAGGATCCTGAATCGGGAACCAACTTGTCTGAGGTTAGGGTTGGTCAGTGGAGCTGGGCCAGCCTGGGTCTCTGGTCTTCTTCCTCCTCTTTTCTCATGTCCTGACTGTGCCCTGAGCCTCTCTACACAGTCAGCACACTGCGGGCGGGACCCAAACTTCCATCTCTTGGGTACCTGCCTCCAATACTCACTTGCTTCCCTGGCCCTTCACTAGAGATCTTGGAGGAAGGGCAAACTCGGTATGTGTTACAGCACAACTCTTGATTTAGCTGTGCGCCCTGCCCCCAGCTCCCCTGAAGCCTGCTCCTCCCACAGTCTTCCCCAATTTAGTAACCATACCATCATCTACCCAGTTATTCAGGCAGAAAGCCTTGGAATTATCCTACATTTCCCGTTCCCGCAGCCCCCTCATCTGATCCATTAGCAAAAACATATTGTAATCGACCTTTCTTCAGCATCCTTGCCTTCATCCATACAACCCAATTAACTGGTCCTTCCGCATTGCTAGATGCAAAGGCATGCATCTGGAATCCCAGCATTCCTACAGGAGATGATGGGAAGTGAAGGCTGGGGAGCCATCTAGAAGTTTTCAGGTCATTGATCTGGATTGCACAGTGCAGCAGAAACAGAAGAGACCTTCCCTCAAGGCAGAAGATGATCGCCACCCCTCACAGCTGTCTTCAGACCTTCATGGATGCCCTGACTGACTTTCTTAGAGCCTGAGTTACAAGTTAAGTCTACCCTAGGCCAGCGTCTGTAAAAGGACAGACTTGTCCTGTCCTGTAAATTCCTTAAGGGGCACTCTCTTGGTCTGGGACTGTGTAGCTTAGCAGTAGAGTGCTTGCCTTGCTTGTACGAGGACTTGAGCTTGATCTCTAACACCAGAGCCAAAACAAACACAAACCAACCAACCAACAAACAACAACAACAACAAAAACCCCAACCAGCGCGTGGGACTCTTCTCTAAGAAAGCACACGTTGTCGGTTGTCTTCCATTTGGGCAACTTTAACTTTCTGGTGCATCAGATTTATAACATGGGGATAATAGCAGTGCCCATCGCCTCGAGGCACCATGAAGATCAAGGAAGGAATGAGGAGAGTGTTTACAACTGGGTGCCTGCTTAGCAATGTTAATTCTGTTATGATTATTGTTGTTTGTTGTGAGGCAGCATCCTGCTGTGTAGCCCAGGCTGGCTTAGTTCTCCATTCTCCTCCCTAAGAGAGTGCTGGGACTACGGGCTCAAGCCATCACACCCAACGCCACTGTCATTTTTAAATTGTTATCATCACCATCACCATCTGTTTTAACTTCCTTTTCAGACTTTATTTTAGACTTATTTATGTGTATGAATGTTCTGTCTGTGTGTGTGTCTGTGTACCACATGCATACCTGATGCCTTTTGGAAGTCAGAAGAGGACATCAGATCCTCTGGAACTAGAGTTACAGATGGCTGTGAGCCACCATGTGGGTGCTGGGAATCAAATCAGGTCCTCTATAAGAGCAGCAGCAAGCGCTCTTAATCTCTGAGCCATCTCTCCAGCACCCAGTTTTCTTAAAGAGGCAATTCCTTTTTTCTGTCTGTCTTTGAGTAATAACATGTACATTGTATCATTTTTCACTGTCCATAACCCTAATCCACTTCATAAAAGAACCAAACTCTTTAAGTAGCAAGTGGACCTTGGGTCTCTTCCCTTGACCTCAGGGTAAGTGCCGTTCCTGAGGGTCATCCCTCCGCAGTCACACGCTGATCCCAGCTCTGTGTGAGTCAGGCTGTGTTTCCCTAAATACTTGCCCGCCCAAAAGGTGCTTTTTCTTCTTCATTGACTTAATGCCCATTCTTCCTTTCACCTCAGCCTCCCAATTCAGCGACCGGGGAAGTTCCCCATTTTATACTCCGAGGGTACACATTTCTGGTCTTATCTCTGTGACACAATGGTATCGTGTATTGTAATGGTATTGACAGAGCAGTTTATGGAAGGAAGTGTTTTCTCAGCTCCTGGTTGGAGGGACTGCCGTGGCAGGGAAGCCTTGGCGGCCAAGGCTTGGGGCAGCTGGTCACATTACAGTCAGTCAGGAAGCAGAGAGCAGAGAAGGCTGGTGCTGGTTTGTTTTTTCTTGTCTCTCCAGACTGAGATCCCAGCCCATGGAATGGCACTGCCCATATATAGCATAGGTCTGCTGCCTCAGTTAACCTAAATTAGATAATCCCTTATCCAATGCTCAGACACCTCTCTCGAGTGATTCTGCATCCTGTAACTGGACAATCCATGTTACCATCACACTAGATGTGTTCTGTGCTCCGGGGTAACACAACCTGCCACAGGTTTAGACTCTTCCCTTGTTTGAATTTTCTGTGCCTCTGTCACAGGCTGACCTCCACAAGAACAGAGGCCAAACCATCCTTTCCCTATGCCGACACAATACTTTGCACTATGCTAAATGGCAAATAATGGGTGAGTTCCTGAGTGAGTGGAGTGGTGAGGGAGCTCAAGGCCAGAAATCCTTCCGGAGAATAATTTATTGTCCTTACATCAGGTCATGAGGCTAGAAGAGCTAGCCTGGCCTCCAGTGGGCACCACTTGCTGGGCTTTGGTCTTGGGTACTCACAAGGCCTTTATGCTGTGCTAAAAGGAGACAGAGGCTGTGACCCACTAAGCAGGGCTCAAAACCGGACGTGAAGCCGCAGTGTGGCGAAGTCTGTCTGGCCTCCTGTCTGTGTGCCAGACACAATGACTTTTCCTGCCTTCTTGAATCAGGGTTAGGGTGAACTCTCCTGACGCTGAGCTCTGTGTTCTGGTTTTCTGCCCGATGACACATTCTTTACTGGGTTAGAGCAGAGGGTTCTGCAGACCTGGGCCAGCCTCCGACAGAGTCCACACTGGGACACGGCAAAATGAGAACAAAGGGGACAACACGGGGACTTTTTACAAAGCTAAATTAATTCCAAGATTGTCTGTCCTACATTTTTCTGTGTCAGCCTGCCCTTTCTTTTATGAAACCAGGGTGACAGGAATTGATGGCTGTGTGTCCTTGCTTGTCAAAATCACCTACTTAATTCTCTTTTGAAATTTGCTGGCCGTGGAAAGTGACTGAGCTGGGATGAGAATCCATATTTGCTAGTTTGCCAGACACCTCCGTCCCTCTGCTCTACAGCCCCTGGAGAGGACTCTCCACAAGGCGGATGCGAGATCGGGCGTGAATTGTTGACGGACTGCCGTGAAGAAGAGAGGCATACTTGCTCTTGTTGTGTGTAGCCAGTGAGGCCGTCTCAGACAGGGACATTTCAACTGATGTCAGCTGAACATGGTGGCTCTACTCCCTTCCCTGGTGAGGCTGAAGTAGGTGGACCTCTGAGTTCCAGGTCAGCCTGGTGTACAGAGCGAGACCTTGTCTCAAAACAAACAGACAAACAAAAACATGCAAAAAACCAAATCAACTGATTTATAGTAGTTTTGATGGTTACGTGGTCAGCAATTGATGGGCTGTCCCAGTCCTGGAAGTGCTTAGACACTACTCGGATTTGTGGGAACTGATTGAGGATCTCGGCCATGGAGTCAGACAGACCTGTATTTTAACACCAATTTCACCACTTATTACACGTGTGATTTAGAGCAAATAAATTTTCTGCTACTTAAAATGGGAGGTAAAAAACCAGGCAGTGCTGGCACACACCTTTAATACCAGCACTCCAGAGGGAGAGGCAGGTGAATCTCTGTGAGTTTGAGGCCAGCTTGATCTATAGAGCGAGTTCCAGGACAGCCTAGGCTACACAGAGAAACCTTGTCTCAAAAAACGAAATAATAATAATAATAATAATAATAATATAAGAATAATAAATGGGAGGTAGAGACTAGAGAAATGGCTCAGCCATTAAGAGCACAGGCTGCTCTTCCAGAGGACCTGGGTTTGAGTGCCAGTACCCACATGGCAGCTCACTGCTGTCTGTTACTCCAGTCCCAGAGTATCTGAAGCCCTCTTCTGACCTCCTCAGGAACCAAGCATGTACAATGTGTACAGATATACATGCAGGCAAAATACTCACATTTTTAAAAAAAAAAAATGTATTTTTAAAAAGGAAAGAAAAGGAGCCATGGAGCCATGAGAACCCATCTTAGGGCAAATTAACCTGGCCGTAGAGGCCAGGAAAACTCCTTAAGGAAGTAACCATTGAACCGAGGGCTGAAGGGCAAGGAGGCTTTCTAGAGTGACAGGGATCATGGTGGAGAACATTGTAGGCAGAGAAGACAGGCTCCACAGGGCAGGATGGAGTTGGGAGCGGGACGGGAGGAGAGACGCAGCTCAGACAGGCTAAGGAGTCTCACTTTTATCCTTGGAAGGAAGCAGCGGAGGGCATGATCAGATTGGCGATTTTAAGAGTTTTCTGGGCTGTGGTTATAGGAGATGGCAGTTGGAGGTGGGATGGGCAAGCATAAATGGCTGAAACCCGAGCTAAGTCAATGTGTGGCTGTTCAGTAAATACGTAATGGAACCCTGGGCTAGTGTAGCAGAGGGGGAAAGACAAGTGCGTGGCCTTAAGGACCACTTAGGAGATGAAGTGGTCACGACTGAGCCGTGGATTCCAGGGAGGATGAGGGTGAGGGTGTTGCCGATGATGACACCCGGCTTTCCGGATAGAACTGTTGCCAGGCAACAGAGTGAAAACCAGAAGGGAGTGGGGGGAAGCCTGATTTTCCCTGCAGTCGTTATTAAGTCCATGTTTGCAAAATGAAAGGTCCTAGGATGTGTGACTCCCTGGTTGCTTACCAAGGGAGAAAGCCCTCCTTACAGAGGTTGCGTGACGCAGGCAAACAGGACCTAAGGCTTAGGTCGTGACTTAGGGCATTCAAGCTGTGTGACTTTAAGAGGCAGCATCACCACTCTGGGCGTGAGCTCTAGAATGAAAACTTAACAGGCATAATAGACTCCAGACGTGTTTGTGTCCACTGTCACTATTTACGGGGCTGTTCCTTGGAAAGCTGTTTCCTATAGATTCATGTCGACAGCACATAAAGGTGGAAAACCATTAAGTCCAGAATGTGACCGCAGGAACCCATTTGCTCTGTCTGCTAATTTTACAGAGTGAGATGGTGTCTGGATCAGACTCTTATCTCTGTCCTCCTGCACCCCCTGCCCATAGAAGAGGCTCAGCAGTTTGCTAGAGCCACAGAGCTGGAAGACAAAAGAGCACCCTTTGGAGTGAGTCCAATGTTCCTTTTCTTACTTGGGGCTGGAGATCTTTCTGCAGCCTACACAGTCTCTTCCTGGGACAGATGGAGCTGGGCAGAACTGAGGGGACAGGCTAAGGTCATAGACGCAGGTGGTGCTGAGCATCGGGGTGAAGGGAAGCCACAAGGGACCATCTAAAGCACTGTCCTGCTGAGCTGGAGTCATTTCTGACTCTCGGGAGAGATCGTGTACCCCTGCTACGCTCCTGAATGTCTTCCTGAGAATGCAAGGTGAACTTTGGGGAAAACAGGGCAGGGGATGCTGAAAACCCAGCCTACTCCCCTTCCCGCCCCTGCAAATGAGACATGAAAACACGGTTTAAACCTGCTGCTGAGGTTTCCATGGTGGCTCCACTCTGCCGCCCTTCCCATTGGCTAAGGCGTCCTGCGCTGGCTTTAACGGAGGCTCAGATATAGATCTCTTTCCTGATTGGTCAGCTTGTGCTGCAGCGCCATAGCAACAGAGACAGAGGGACCAGTCTCTGCAAAACTTGAGTCACCATCTATCTACCTGGGGTGGGCTAAGATCTAAGGGGCTGCTTGAGTGGGTGGGAGGAGGGACAGGTAGCTCCTGAGCCAGTTCATAGTCAAGCCTTGGACTTCCACACTGGTTGCTCAGGGTTTTGGGGGGCTGGTGGGCTTCTCCTCATGTCTATTTTGTATCTTGCAGCACCTGCTTAGTTCCTTCTTTTCTCCGAGACTTCTGTGTTCTGTAGAAGAAAAAACAAACCTCTGGAAGTGCCAGAAGTTAACTCGTTTTCAAATTCATGTAAACCACAAGCTAGGGTTTGCAATTTTGTTGTATCGCCTGACTTAAAGGCTTTAAAGGGCAATTGTGAGAGAATCCAGGGATCTTTTCTTTAAAACAAAACTGAACAGCTCACTCTACGCTTACAGTCACCAGAGCTCAGAGGAGGGGGGTCATTCGTTTTGCGCCAGAGCTGGAATGTCCACCCTTCTGAATCCTTGTCAAGGCCACATATCCAAACCATCGCCTTCTCCACACTGGGAGCTCCAGGAAGCTGGCAGGAGGGCTCTTCTAGACTGTCGAAGAAGACAATAAAATTAGCAGCCTGAGCTGAGTTTAGTTATACCTGTAATCTTAGTGCTCAGGAAGCTGAGGCAGGAGAATTGCCATGTGTTTGAGGACAACCTAGGCTCAATTCCTTTCTTTCTTACTTTTTTTTTCCTGAGACAGAATTTCCTTTTGTAAGTCAGCTCAGCCTGCTCCCGAGTGTTGGGATTAAAGGTGTGTACCACTACTGTCCGGCTACAAAATGAATTCTAGGCCAACATGGGCTACAGTATAAGGCCCTGTCTCATAAATAAATAAATGAATAAATAAAGCATACTTAAGTACTCTAGAGCCAGGAGTTCCCCGTGGTCTAAGAGCATATACTTACCACACGTAAGTCAATAGATTTGCTCCCAAACGAAATTTTTTTTTTTGAGACAGGATTTCTCTGTGTAGTCCTGGCTGACCTAGAACTAGCTCTGTAGTCTAGGCTGGCTTCAAACTTGGACTTTCCACACTGTCACTGTCTCAGGGATACTCCTGTCTCTGCCGGGATGAAAGGCATGAGCCGCCACACCTGGTGTATCATATTTTCAAAGAGAAAATTAGGCACCTGAACCTAGAGTCCCTATATCATAACCTCAGTCCCTCCCAGTCAACTCCTAAATGTGGCTCTGGTGCCCCAGAGGGTTTGTGTTGTGTTTAACTGCAAACCCTGCTCTGTCCCTCTCTCATATATCAGGTGAAGAGATACTCCTAATGTCCCTCCACTCAGGCTAACTGTGTGTATCTGAGGTGTGCTGAGTGGGCCTGACTTCACAGGATGCTCATCCTAGCTACAGAAGCTGGAGCCTGAGAAGGTCCAAGCAGCAAGCCCATGGTCACAGAGTCTTAAGATTTATTTTATTTTATGAGTGTATTCTGTCTACACGTACATATGTGTACTGTGTGTGCTTGCTGCCTTCAGAGGACAAAGAGGATGTCACATCCCTCGGACATGGAGTCACATTCGGCTCTGAGCCCCATGTATGTGCTGGGACTGAGCCCCAGGTCTTCTGCAAGATCAGTAAGGGCTCCTAGACATGTTGAGCCATCTGTCTAGCCTCGCATAGTCTTTTTTTTTTTTTTTTTGAGACAGGGTTTCCCTGTAGTTTCTAGAGCCTGTCCTGGAACTAGCTCTTGTAGACCAGGCTGGCCTCGAACTCAGAGATCCGCCTGCCTCTGCCTCCCGAGTGCTGGGATTAAAGGCGTGCGCCACCACTGCCTGGCTAGCCTCGCATAGTCTTAAACCCTGATTGTAAAAGCAACAGCACTAGCCGTGGGCCACAGGCATGATCTCCCTGCTCCTACAGAGCGCGCAGCCTCCGGTGCCTGCCCCCGAGAGCTGATGCTCCTGTTCTTGGGTGTGGACTTTTTCTTCCACTGAAGCCACAGTCATGGATCAATTTCTTGGCACAGACTCCGAGGACTGGATTTGTGTGAAGGAATCTGAAGTGGTTGTTCCCCAAGGAGTGACTCAGCATCCCTAGCAGGAGGGCGTGGGCAGCAGAAATAGAGGAAAGACCCTCCTCCCCACCCCAGTGTCTTTCCTAGTTCAAATCTACACTGAAAATAAATCTTCTGGATGCTTTCTTTCTTTCCTATTCAGTTTGGGCTTCCTGAAGTTCTTGTCTTGGACCAGAGCCCAGGTGCTAGGCCCGCCCTCCTGCCCTTCCCAGAGCATTGGTTTTGAAGATGACCTCGCAAAAAGTTCACACCTGCCACTCAAGGAGCTGTTCACACCAGCAAGGAGCAGGCTCAGTTTCCCTACCATAACAGTTAGAGGCATCTTTCCTGTCCCAGATACCAAGACAGCACCCGGGCCACTGGGGAGACATGGGGAGCAGTCTGTGATGGCTCTGCTTTCATGGAAACTGTAGCCTAGCGGAAGGCAGAGTCTGTGTGACTCCGTCAGGATCAAGATGGTAACGGAAGACTTGAATTGAGTGGGACAGAGCAATGGGACAATCATAGACTACTGGTGGGTGGGGGCTGGCGGGAGGACGGGCAGAACAAGATGACCAGGAAAGGTTCTTTGAGGAGGTGGCAACCAAACAGATACCTGGGTGACAGGTAATTGTGCCATCTCTTTTTGACCATGTAACAGATATTTTAAACTTAATGGTGGATCTTCTTCCTGTTTCTCCTGGTTACGCATGCAGATACATCCAACTGGAAGTGCAGGAGGGCTGGAAGGATCGAGAAAGCCACCTAGCTGCCCCGTAGCTAGCACTGGCTACTGGCTGTCACTGTGGCCTAGAGCAGCCTCCTGTGGTGGTCCAGGAGTGGCATTCCAAGAGGATGAAGGTCAAAGATTGTGAGGCCTGTGGCAGCCTGGGGTTGGATACACTCGGTTGTCAAAGGGAGTCCCGAGGCAGGCTGCAAACTTCTAGTAGAGCCTTGGGAGGCCAGAAGAGGGTGTGCAATTTCCTGGAGCTGCAGTTACCAGTGGCTGTGAGCCAGACATGAGTGCTGGGAACTGAACTCCAGTCTCAACCGCTGAGAATCTCCAGCCCAGAGACGTCTACTCCTGGTGCTGGGCAAGGGTCTGCACCCCACATGAAGCTCCAATGGAAATATTCCAGCCAGCCATATTACAATGCCAAGACCCTGAAGTAGGATGGAATCTGTTGATCTGAGCCTTGAGCAGCAAATTTCCCCGCTTTCCCAGTTTCCTAGTTTGTTAAGCGGGAACTGCAGACGTCTCCCTGCCCCCCTTGTAGGTATATGGAGTGCAAGAGCCTCCCAAAGCACACAAGCTTTGAGGGAGTGGGGCTCCCTGGCTTCTTTAAGGCCTATAGAATGCCTTTGAGTCGGCTTAGGATTTTGGTTGCTGGCTCTTGGTGCTCTATGCTTACTGGTGTTTTTGAAGACCATAGGGCAACAAGGCAGCAACACTCAGCACCTGTGGTCACTGGAGGAGATTCTTGGGGCTGGGAGGTGGAGCCTTGCTAAGCTTATGGCATGAAAAGATGGCTTGCTGCCCTGGATGGTGGCTGAAGAGAAAAACGCTAGGAAAATTCTGGGGCTCAGGGAAGGCCCAGAAGAGATGAGATTCTAACTGGTCCAGGCTTGTAGACACATAGATTTGTATGAAGTAAGGGAAGCTGTTGGCAGGCAAAGTGCCAGGGGCTGTTTGCTGACTTCCTATTTTTTACTAAGTAAACAAGGCAGACATAGGAAACCGCTTAGGACACCACAGGGACCCACAGGAGGTGCTAGGGCTAGAGAAGCTTCCAGGAGGAAGCAAGGAGATGATGCTTCAGAGGCCTAAAGGACGAGTCAGTTCAAGCTCCAGAGGCAGAGGGAGAAATAGGTAGCAAGAGAGCCACTGTGGAAGGAACAATGACTTCCAAGAGGCCAGAAGGGAAGAAAAGTTTGGGATCTTCAAGTCTTCTGAAGCAGAGTCTAAATGAAGGCCGGGATATGCTTGGCACCTGCTCAAGACCCCAGTCTTGCTCTCTGAAGGCAGTAGACACAGGGCTGCTGGCTTTATCAAATACAGGCTGCATTGCTCAGTTTTCAGACGAATAACAATGTTTTTTTTTTTTTTAGCATGTGCATGCACACAATTATTTGGGTTATCCCTCACTGAAGCAACCTCTACCTTCCCCTCCTACGTTCTTAGTGTCCCTCTGTCCCTGTGTAAGATCCCAGAATGGCTTCAGGCATTTTGAAGGAAGGTCCCCAGATTTGTGAGAAAATACAGCAGAAGGGGATCAGGAGGTGGGGGTGGGCAAGATGAGGCTTCTGCTATTGTCCTGGTCCCCAAAGGGAATGCCCTTGTGCCTGTGACATCATCTGTCTTTCCCACCAGGCAGGTGGCCCTGCATAAACCTCCCAGCTGGCAAAGTCCTGAGGGACTGCTGATCTGCATCTGAACATCTGGACCACGTGGCTTTCTTGACCCTCAGCATCCTCGTCTTTTAAACAGATGATGAGGGTACGTCCGCTGCGGGCTTTGCCGTCCCCTCTACCTCTCCTGGAATGGGACCTGACGAAGAAGACATTCGGTGCCCCGCTCCTTTTCCTCCTGTCTCATGCTGCTCTTTCCCTGGCCACCGGATCCATGAAGAGCGCCTTCACATCATGCTCGGAAGAAGAGGTCCCACATTTGTGGAGGGCCTACTGTATGCTAGCAAATTCTCTGCATTCCTTGCCTCAACTGATGCAGCAGCCCTGAATGTCTTTGCTCCATTCCTCAGACAGCAAACTGAGTCTCCTGATCCCATAGCTGTGCAGGGTGGTCTGGCTGGCGCCGGCACTCTTCCCTCCCACCGTCTCCAGGAAACGTCCCCCAGGGACCCCTAATCCCCATTTATTTAGGACTCGGGCTGGGTCAGCAGTCCTGTTGTCCCACTGCAGGCCTCACGCTGCCCTGGCCTTTTCAGAGTTAAGCCAGGGACTAAAAAGGGCTGGCGCAATGCTCTTTTGCCAGGCTGTACGACTTAGGAAAGCCTTTCCCCTCTGTGCCCTCCCCGTGGCTCCACAGAGCCGAGACATGGCCCCTTCCAGCTCTTCTTGCCTGCAGCTCTGCGGCAGTAAGGCCACATTAAATATTAACGGGGCAGCTCCTGGCACCACCGTGACGTCAATTACTGCTTGGTGAGGGCTGCGGCTGCCTTCTCAAGGTGAAGCGGTGACCGGAATTCAGATAGCTTCCGTGGTGTCCCAGGGGGCTGACTGTGGGACTTGAGAAGATACTGCTAATGTGAGGCGTGGCAGAGGTCCAGAGCTTTCTCTGCTGCCCCTCCCAGAGCACCCTACGCCAGGCATGATGAAGTATTTGCCGAGCACCTGCTCTCGCCCGGACGCGGCACTGTGCTCCAGGGATGCAGCTGTGGTGTGACAGCGGCTTTACATCGGGGGCTACCCTTGGGGTGGAGAAAAGAGAGAAAGCCCCACTGTCGGACAAGATGGATGCCCACCCTGGCCTGACCCCAAACCACCCTTCCAGAGGAAGCTAGTTTATGCTGAAAGCTGATGAAGGAAAGGGGTCTGAGGAAGGTAGGAAAAGAGAAGGGGTGAGGAGAAGGGAACCTGACAGAGGACAGAGCCTGGTCCCAACTTCTAGCCATTTCTCTGTAAATTGGATTTTCACCTCAGGGCTGAGGTGGAGGACACACAGAAGCCACAGCTAGAGATAACACAGGCCTACAGCACAGAAGGCAGAAAGTGAGAGCACAGGGCGCTGCCAGAATAGCTCCCTTAGGCACTCCAGAGGCTGGGGTTGGGTGGAGATTGACTTCTGCTAAATAGTGAGATCTTATCTCAGAAACAACAGCTACCATACCCAAAAGAAAACAGCTCCAGGCCTTTGTCTACTCTCACCATCCTCCCAGGAATTCTTATCCCCGTTTCTGAGCAGACAAACAGGCCCAGAGAGGAGGCCTGACAGGACCAGGGCCTGGGGATTCACAGGACACGTGACTTCAGGCTGCAACTTACCCTTTCACCTACACTTCAGCCACAGGCAACCCGGGTGAGGAGTTGTTAGTGTCAGCATTCAGGCGTGTGTACTGGCAGGGCTTGTGGGCGGCAGCAGCCATAATGCGACACCTTAGCCACTGAGTAGCGTTCTCTCCATATGTGCATGCGCTATGTCCCCTTATAAAAGGCAAGCTCTTCCTGCCCCTCTCTTTCTTTCCTTCTGCTCTAGCTCAGAGGCCACCTCTGCACCTCCCTCCAATAAACCTCCCACGTGAGCTCTGTTGCACAGTGTGACTTTGTGGTACTCTGGGCTCCAACCTGCCAAGGTTGCCTTCCACATTAAACTATTATAGTGTCAAACCTAAAACCCCAACAGCTAGTAATAGTGAAAAGCAGAGGAAACAGTTATTCTGTGTGGCCACGTGGGAAGAGGAACAAATAATGAGACCTAGTGGCACTGCCCCTACCCCTGGTCAAGTCCCTGGGGGCCCTGACGTGATGTTTAGGTTTAAATAGAGGGCAAAAGGTGTGCATAACGAGGCAGTCCTGGGCAGGGTGTGGTCCTCTCATCCTGGTCTGGCTCCAGTCTCTTGATTCTGAATGGTGGTCTGAGGAGTTGAGAATGCTGTGGGATTGCTTCCGGGAGACAAACTCTTCCTCTGGCTGGCACCAGGCATTACCAGGCTTTTCCTGAGGGACTCTTCTGAGAATTCTGGGGAAGTCTAATTTCTTGGAGACCATTGTTTTAATAGTCTGATAGTCAAAGGGAGAAACTACCAGTCTCTCTTTCAAATATCTTAACTTTGAGGCTAGAGAGACGGCTCAGGGGTTAGAAGGGCTTGCTGCTCCTGCAGAGAATTGAAGTATGCACGGTTTCTAGCACCCACACTGGGAAGCTCAACACTACCTGCAACCCTGGCTCCAGGGGTTCTGATGCCTCTGGCCTCTTTGGGCACCTGTACTCCTCTGTGTGTGTTTGTGCATGAAAACACACATAAAACAAACAAAATTAGGGCTGGAGAGATGGCTCAGCGGTTAAGAGCACTGACTGCTCTTCCAGAGGTCCTGAGTTCAATTCCCAGCAACCACATGGTGGCTCACAGCCATCTGTAATGAGATCTGGTGCCCTCTTCTGGCATGTGGGCATACATGGAGGCAGAATGTTGTATATATAATAAATGAATAAATCTTTAAAAAAATTAAAAATAAAACACTTTTTTTGCATCTTAGTTGGATATGGCAGCATTCACTTTTAACCACAGCACTTGGGAGGTAGAGGCAGGTGGATCTCCATGAGTTTGATGCCAACCTGGTCTACATAGCAAGTTCCAAGCCAGCGAGGGAGCATATGTAGACAACACAGTGAGACAAAACACCAACAAAAAAACCCCAAACAAGGCAAAAATGTGAAGAACTGGTTTGAAGGGGGCAGACTGCAATAGGAATGAGGCCACCAAGGTAGTGGTGGGTGGGTGGTGCCAGAGTACAGACCCAAGACCAGCAACTGCAGAAGTGCCCATCATTCTACCATATCTTGGAGTAAGATAGTGAGTGTTTTTGATTTCTTTTTTATGGCCATGATTTTGTAAGTTCTCTGCTGCCCTAAGACCTCTCTGACCCGGTCACTTCATGTTTCATAGCTGTTGGGCTGAGGCGATCGATCCTCTCACAGTCCACAGGTTGTTTTTTCTTCGCTTTTTTGAGACAGAGTTTCTTGTGTAGCCTTGTAGCCCTGACTGTTCTGGAACTCACCTGTAGATCCACCTGCCTCTGCCTTCCGAGTGCTGGAATTCAAGGCATGCACACCACCGCCCGGCTCACAGTCCTCATTTAAGGGTCCTAATGGCATTGCCACAATGTCCTGTAGGAGTCACCCAGTCCTTCCCTCGGCCACAGCTTCATTCCTCCTGGCAACAGCCCAAGCTCTAGAAAGGACAGTACCATCACCATCACCACGTGCCCATTTCCATGAGAGGAGACTGAAGTAGAGAGAGATGCACAGACTCGGCTGTTGGGAGAGAGTTGAGATTGCAAGTGAGGTCCAGTAACACTCTCGTACTATGAGAGCTGCTGAAGCTGGCCAGTTCAGCCTGAGAGCCCTTTTCCCGCCTCAGCCCCTTCCCTGGTCATTTAGTCTTCTCTTCTTCCTCCTTTGTCCCTCTCTTTTATCTTCCACTCAACTGCCAACTAGTCAGTCAGTTGTCAATGAAACAAATTTATTTCTCCACCGGGGTGTATGTGGCAGGCAGTGTGACCCTGACCTCTTTTTTTTTTTTTTTTTAAAGATATTTATTATGTATACAGTGTTCTGTCTGCATGTGTGTCTGCAGGCCAGAAGAGATCTCATTACAGATCTCATTACAGATGGTTGTGAGTCACCATGTGGTTGCTGGGAATTGAACTCAGGACCTCTGGTAGAGCAGTCAGTGCTCTCAACCTCTGAGCCATCTCTCCAGTCCTGACCCTGGTCTCTTATAAAGATGGTCCTAGTGTGGGTTTCTGTAAAAAGAGAAGGTAGAAAAGGAAGAATTGCATTCGATTCTGCATCCATAGAGTAATCCCTGAGTTTGGGACTCCCACCAACACAGCATCTGAGGGACTCTGAGGACAGAGGAAAACCAAGCTGTATCTTCAGGTGTTTTTATCCTACCAGGGAAATGGCCACTTCCTAAGGAAGTAGGAAACAGGAAGTTGAAATGACCAGCAACATGGACTCTATGGTCAGAAAGAAGGAGGCTCAAATGATAGCTCTCCTACTAACTGCAGGCCTGGGGTAAGTAGATGCCTCTCCGAACTTCAGTTCCTCCATTTGCCCAGTGGGTATAAGAGAAATAGATGTGATGAGGAATAGATCATATGTCACATTAAGTACACATAATGCCTGATGCCTGTTACTTAGCCAATAAACATCAACCTTATCGATATTGTTTTATGCAGAGAGAAGATACTGGAGTCATGCTGGAAATAGGCGGAAATTGAATTATTTTTTTTTGTTTGTTTGTTTTTTTCGAGACAGGGTTTCTCTGCAGCTTTAGAGCCTGTCCTGGAACTAGCTCTTGTAGACCAGGCTGGTCTTGAACTCACAGAGATCCGCCTGCCTCTGCCTCCCGAGTGCTGGGATTAAAGGCGTGCACCACCACCGCCCGGCTTGAATTATTTTTGTAAAAGTGTCTGCTACACAGGCCCGATAACTTGAGCTCGATCCCTGGAACTCATGGTAAAAGCAGAGAATGTATTTATTCATGAAAGTTGTCCTATAACTTCCCCATACATATATGTAATTAAAAGGAGGCAAAGAAGGAGTTAAATAAAGGACAGTTCTCACCATGTAGCACAAGTTGGCCTCAAATCTTTCTCCAGTGCTGTGATTGCCACAGATTATGATCTCTGCTACCTGCTATAAGAGTATTTCTTTAAAGATTTATTTCGATGTGGGTGTGTGCACTTGAGTTCAGGTGTCGGAAAAGGGATCAGATAGCCTGGCCCTGGAGTTACAGATGCTTTTGAATCACCTGATGTCGGGGCTGGGAACCAAGCTCTGGTCCTCTCCAACGGCTCTTCGCGGCTGAGTCACCACTCCAGCTACTGCAGGTTATCTCTTGTTGGAGAAACAGGGCAGCCTCTTTGAAAAGGTAGGATTTGCTGGCTGTGTCACAGCGCATGCTTTTAAGCCTTACACCTGGGAGGCAAAGGAAGGTGGATCACAAGTTTGAAAGCTTGAGGTCAGCCTGGGCTGTGTACAGAAAACTTGTCTGAAAAGGGGAGGGGGGAGGGGAGAGGTACTAAAGAAACAGCAAAGCTGGGAGGGATAGATAAGGACATTTTAGTGGGTAGAAATTTGTGGGCAGAGTCTGGGAACATGGTGTGCCCAAGATGTCCAGGGACTGAGCAATGAGTTTTAAAAGCAGCTTCAGGATCATGCTGTAAAGAACTAGGTGGAAACCTTGGTATCTTAGTAGGGAAGAAACCTTCCATCAGCCCTGGGCTACAGAGCAACCTCCCATCCCCACCCCCACCCCCAGCCCGGGACTCAGCCTTCTCCTGTGGCCTTGGCCCTCCCAGATTGCTTTGTTTCCTGAGCCAGGGCCAGTCCACTGCCATCTTCTGGAAGAAGCCAGAAGGCTGTAACAATCTGTTTGCCTCCTACTAACATCCTGGGGAGGAAAAGATGTTTTTTTAGCACAGTTGCCTGGCAGAGAACCTTGGCAAAAACTCAGTGACCCTCTCCTTTACTTCCCAGGGAACCATTTAAGGAGCACTTGACAGTCACAATCTCAGCCCATGGTCAGAGGACTCTGACAGGTCAGGGGCAGCAGTGCAGACAGAGCCAGACTCCTGTGTCACACTCAAGTTGGCCAGCCGACATCTTGCTCGGCTTCATTTCCCTTAGTTTTAGAATGGGAAGAATACTGACCTCACCTTAGCCAAATGGGAGTGTACTGGCAAGCTGCTGCCCCATGCTTGCTAAGGAATAGGAATTTGTTTCCTTGTCTCATTGATACAGTCTCAACTATTTATACATTTCTTTTTGAGACAGGATCTCTCTTATTATTTATCACCCTGACTGTCCTGGAACTCAATATGTAGACCAGGCTGTACTCCAAAGAGATCTGCTTGCCTCTCCCTCAAGAGCTCTGTGATTAAAGACGTACGCCGCCATGCCCCAGCTTCATTTATGTGATTGACTTTATTAATCATTTACTTTTTTGGAGTGCTGGCAGAGTCTTGCACGTGCTTGGCAGGTATTCTGTCACTAAATCAGTGTCAGTGCCACACCTGTCTTCAGGAGCGGCCCTGGTTTACCAGCTGAATTGTCACACTGTTTGATTTTTCCAACACCCTAGACCTTCAGAGCTAGAAAACCAAAGAACACTGCCATCCACCAGTAAGGTATTTATGTCACAGAAAAGAAATCCTAGGGTCGAAGGCAAAGCAACAGCTTCCCCAGGCCCTGTCCCTAGCTCTTTTCCTAGCCTGAGATAGCCTCTCCTACCTGGGCCAAACCCACAGAAACCATACAGAAGCTGGAGGCAATTATTCAGGAGCTTCAAATGAAAGGATCTAGAAAATTCTGGCCCAAACCCCTAAGTTTGATGGGGTAGTAACACCTACCTAGAATCATAATACTTGGGTGGAGACAGAAGGTTTAGATGTTTGAGACTATCAGGAATCTATCTCAAAAGATTAAAACAAACACAAATTCAAGGTGGACAAGATTGAACCTATCTGTAATCTCAGTCAGCTCATGGGAAGCTGAGCCAGGAAAATCAGGAATTTGAGGCCAGCCTAGGCTACATAGTGAGTTTGAGGCTAGCCTACATTGTTGCATAGCAAGACCCTATCTCAAAACAAAAGACAAGTCCCCTGAACTTGTGCAGAACAGAAGCAAAAGCCCTTTCCCGCCTTGTTCCATCACCAGAGCCCAACTCTGAACATGAGCCTGAGACAGGAGCCGTGAACTGAGTCCAAGAGCCAGTAGTTCGAAGCAGCAGCTCCCAGGTTGCAGCTCCCAGGACATTTTAGTGCTTCTAAGTGCCAAAAGCTGTTGTGGGTGTTGCATTGTTTCCAAGTCAGCCCCTGAAAGGGGCAGGCTCTGGATGGCTGGGAAACCCATGGCTCAAGCCCAGGTTGGTGTCAGAAAGCTGGTGGGAGAAGCTTAGATAATGAAGATCTGACCCTTCTGTGTCTCAGCTTCCTTCTATGTGAGGGTGACAAGCTTTGGCTAAGCAGAGACTGAGAGACAGTGTCTGGGGTACGGTCACCTCTGGGGCTCAGACAAGGGTAAGGGATTGTTAAGCATTAGCTGCCGCTGATACTGCTACTGACAGTGGCAGTCATCATTGGCAGAGGAACCAGAAGTCACTCTGGCAGCAAGCTGACTGCACCAGGGTGTGGCAAGGAGTCTTATCTTGGTGACACTAAGCTCAAGATGGTAGCCATGCCGACTGTATGACTGCCACCTCTCTGGAACAATACCAGGTCTTTTCTGTAATATGTCCCTTGGTGTCCAGATATCTCAGGCAGTTCAGAGTGTACTAGAGTATCTGATATGGGGAGGAGAGAGACAAACAAACCAGGCCATACCTTTTCTGGTCAGTGGACTCTGGATGGAAGGTTTTGGTAATGCTTTGGGAATCCAGCCATGCTGAGGGAGCAGTCAGTCCCTAGCACTGTGCTCAGAATGGGGCATAGCAAAGAACCAACCACAGAGCTGAGATGGCTGGTGCTTATCCTATGGTGTTGCTGAGTGTGGCAGTGCTCTGAATGGTGCAAAGGTATCTTTGTAGGCATTTTCTAGTATTCTTTTTGTTTGTTTGTTTGTTTGTTTTTTGAGACAGGGTTTCTCTGTAGTTTCTAGAGCCTGTCCTGGAACTAGCTCTTGTAGACCAGGCTGGCCTCGAACTCAGAGATCCGCCTGCCTCTGCCTCCCGAGTGCTGGGATTAAAGGCGTGCGCCACCACCGCCTGGCCTATTTTCTAGTATTCTTATGATTTTCTCTGGGTATCTACAGAACCTCATTGTTTTCCAAAGTCCTTTCTTCCAAATGCTACCAAATGCCTTCCTGAAGTCAATGAAACAGACATATACATCTTTTCAAAATCCTTTGTATTTTTTTTCCAGTTGCCTCAAAGTAAAAATCTGATCAGTTGTGCTCCTGTTAGCTCTGAATCCGCACTGGGCCTCTGCTGGGATTTCCTCTGTTCTGCACTTGATCCTTTGCAGGACAATGGAGGAGAAGATCTTGCTGCTATGGCACAACAAGCTAATGCCCCTGTAATTTGAGCAGTCCAGCTTGTCCTTCTGGTGTGTGGGAATTATGACTGAGTGCTTCCATTCCGTGGGAATCTCTTTGTGTTCCCACATCTCCCTGAAGAGTCTGAGAAGCCTCGGCCCCTGAGCCTATTGTAGCCGCCTCCAGCTCCTTCACCGTGATGTCATCCACTCCTGGGGCCTTTCTGTCTTTCGCTCTCTTGATAGCTTCCTCTATCTCGCTCCTGTCAATATTTAATATTTCCTCATCATCTCTGGTGTTTGGGTGGCTGCCAAAGTGTTTCTTGTAGTCTACATTGACAGTATTAGGGTCATTGTACAGGGTGTCACGGTATTGTCTGCATCTTTGCTTTACTTCCCCTGGTCCTGTTAATAAATGACCTTGCCCATTTTTAATCACCCGAATCTGAGGAGCACATCTGGCAGTAAAGTCTGTGGAGTACTAAGTGATGAGTTTAAGCCAATCACAGAAGTGCTGCAGGGATGCGTCCTCTCACCACTCTTTAATATAGTCCGGGAATTAACTATAGCAACAGCCCTGGAGGACGTGGAGACAGGCGTGCAGATAGGTGGCATGCAAATCAGTAACTCATGTTTCGCCGACGATACAGCACTACTTGCTGAACATCCAAATGAGCCGCAGGCCGTGGCACATAGAACGGTGGAAGCCAGTGAAAACCGTGGTGTGAAAATAAGCATGGAGAAGACTGAGATGCAACACATGGGAAGGGCACACAAGGATTTTAACATTGCAATAAAGAATCAGAACCTCAAGCAAATAGGCAACTTTGTCTATCTGGGAGGAAACCTCAGTTCAAAGAAGGGAACTATTTCAGACATCAAGAGGCAGATAGGGATAGTGAGGACTGCATTCCAGGCACTAGGAAAGGTTTGGTCAGCAAGAGACATAACGACAACCACAAAATTACAAGTGTATGAGACACTTTCTTTACAACTCCAAAACCTGGACAATGAGACGCTGAGTATGTTTGGGATGGCGTGTCTCAGGAGGATTCTAGGTGTCACACTAAGAGACAGGTTGTGTGAGAAAGCCCGCTGGCTGCAGCTCACGCTTTAATCCCAGCACCCAGGATGCAGAGGCAGGTAGATCTTTGTAAGTTTGAGGCCAGCCTTGTCTACAGAGCAAGTTCCAGGATGGCCAGGCCTGTTACACAAAGAAACTGTCTCAAAACACCAAACCAAACAAAAAAAGATTATTAAGCCCATTTTCCATGTGGTTTAAGAGAACTCGGCAGATAAATCGGTAGATCAAAATTTGAACCCATGTCTAGAATCCTTTGCTGCCCTCCCGCCCACCCAAGGTGCCCTGCAGACTGCAGAAGTCAGGTGAGCCTTCACTTTGTTTCCCAAGTAAGACCTTGTGCCAGGTAAAACACAGATTTGGCTCCTGTGCTGGGGACAGTTCTGAGCCCTAGCAACACGATATGTTAATCACCAATTATGGCTCCTCTTCATCTTGCTCAGGGGATCTCTCTGGAGTGGTTCTAGAGCCAACCTATGATAGGGCTTACAGCCTGTAAGGTAGGCAATCTGTCCCGGGGTCTCTGAAGACCTGGCAGCTGTCTCTAGGGCTCAAAGAGCAAAGGTCCTGGTAGGGGCTTACAGAGTGCAGTTGGGGGACTTGTATATACTTCTCACAGTTTGACCCGAGTCATCCTTCACTCTTCCTTAGTTCATGTCACAGGGCAGTGTGCTTCCATCTGGTGGAAGCAAGTGTTTACGCTGGTTCTGTTACCTATGGCTGTGTGACTTTCTTTAGGCCACAAACATTTCTATAACATGGGAATTGGAACTGTACGTACCTTTCGGAGGCATCGCAAAATTAATACACAAAAAATTATAGAGCACAACACTGTGCTGGGAACATGCTATCGAGCACGGAGGGGCTAAGATGAAGCCGACTGAGAAGAGGGGCTGGGTAGTCCTGAAGCACACTTTCGTACTTTAGTGCAGGCTACAGGACGAACTCATACTGCAGACCGAAGTAGCAAAGCAGCAAAAGGGTGCCCAGAGAGTGCAGGACCATCGACGCTAAGAGACCTTCATTGAGGGACAGTGGCAACCAAGCCCAGTGCATCCAGAGGGCCAGGGAGGTGAGGACTATGGAACATCTCTGGTGGCCCCGAGGAGGCTAGAAGTGAAGCAGGTAAAGAAGGCAACTGGAGCTCTGCGGGAGAGCCAAGGTGTCGCTACACCATATCCTGGGCATTGTGTACTGCTGTGGCACAAGTCACAGACCGGGTAACCTATAAAATTTGAAATTTTCCCCCACACTGCCCTAGGTTTGGGGCCTCAGAAAGCCTAGGAATGAAACTGGTCGGCCTCTACTTGGCCTTCCTCTGGGGAGTGCCTTCTTGCTGTGTCACTTGGCAGAAGATGGAAGGACATTTTTTTTTAAAGGGCCCAGAATAGTTTTCTCCAGCCCTTTCCTAGCTGGTATTAATCCTTTTATGGAGGAGGAGCCCTCACCATCTCAACACTTCCCATCAGGGTTTTCCTTGGAAGCACTGTGGGCACAGGCCTTTCAGGAGAATGTGTTCAAACTGTCAAAATCAGTCATCCAGGAGACAGCTCTGCTTCATTTACACTGCCAACCATCTCAGGCTGAGGTCAGAAATGCTCTGAGGGAGGGGATGGCCCAGGATGGCAGCCCACCCCCACAGAAGGCTAACTGTCCACCCGTTAGACTGCATTGGCTGGCGACCAAGCTCCAGGAATCCATTTGCCTCTACCTCCCCAGCGCTGGGATTCAAGCATGCTCCATCATGCCTGGCTTCTCACCACTGGGCGATGGGATCAGACTCAGGCTTGTGCACACAGAGCTGTCTCCAGTCCGCCGAGACTGTCACTAAGCACCTGCTGCATCTCAGCACTGCAGCAGCTCCAGGTACAACTCTGGCTCTCACCAGGCTCAAAGACGAAGCTTGCTGGGCCTGGTGGCACATGCCCACCACCGCAGCACTCAAGGTGAGGTATGGCAGGAGAATCACAAGTCTGAGGCTCTGGGCTACGTTTGACACCCTGTACTGACATAGCAACAGTAACAAACTTTCAGTGAAATGAGGGCCTGGCAGCCATGAGCTGGGATTTGAGTGAGCACCTAGAAGAAGACCCCCATCTGTGAAGTTCCACCCTATTTGAAGAATCTCCTTTGCTGATAAAAATCAAGGCTAACAAACTGACTAATATTTCCCCTAACAAGTATCCTTTTTTTTTTAAATTGCAGGTTTGTCTTTTTTCTTTCTCTTTTCTTCTTTTTTTAAAGATTTATTTATTATGTATACAGCCTTTCTTCCATGTATGCCTGCAAGCAGAAGAGGGCACCAGATGGTTGTGAGCCACCATGTGGTTGCTGGGAATTGAACTCAGGACCTCTGGAAGAGCAGCCAGTGCTCTTAACCTCTGAGCCATCTCTCCAGCCCTCTTTTCTCCTTCTTTTCTTTCTTCTTTCTTCTTCTTCTTCTTCTTCTTCTTCTTCTTCTTCTTCTTCCTCCTCTTCTTCCTCCTCCTCTTCCTCCTCCTCCTCCTCCTTCTTCCTCTTCCTCTTCTTCTTTTTCTGGCACTGGCATTTTGCCTGCATGTATGTCTGTGTGAGGGTGTCAGATCCCCTGGAACTGGAATTACAGTTTGAGCTGCCATGTGGGTGCTGGGAATTGACGTGGGTCCTCTGGAAGAACAGCCAATGTTCTTAATCACCAAGCCACCTCTTCAGCCTCCTAACAAGTATTTTAAAAGCATATGGCAGCCCAGGCGTGGTGGCACACACCTTTAACCCTAGCACTTGTTGGGCAAAGGCAGGCAGATCTCTGTGAGGCCAGCCTGGTTCACATAGTGAGTTCCAGGACAGACAGGCTATATAGAGAAACCATGTCTCAAAATTAAAAAGAATCATTTAAAAGCCTAGCTTTTAGGATACTCCATAATCCCCTTTCCACAAGCCTCACTTCCTGCTCCTGGATGTATCTTCTCACTCTGATTTTATTTTTATTCTTATTAAACCTCTGTGCACACAATACCACATCCTGGTATTTTTCTTATCTCCCTCAATATCCAGCAAACCTGTTTTTTGTTTTTGGATCTCCTCTCCTCAGAGCCAGAGTTGTACCTGGGGCTACTGCAGTCCTGAGATGTAGCAGGTGCTTAGTGACAGTCTCGGCGGACTGGAGACAACTCCGTGTGCGGAAAGGGTATTCTGCTCAAACCAGCGGTAAGATCCCCATCGCCTGACCCCAGCACCCAGCAGTAAGAAGCCAGGCATAGTGGAACATGCTTGGACCCCAGTGCAGAGGAGATGAAGGCTGGTGGATTCTTGGGGCTCTAAGGCCAGTAGGCATAGCCCAGTTAGTGAGTTCCAGGCCACATGAGAGATCTGTATAAAATAAAACAAAAACACACAAAAATGAGTGGCCAGTGAGATGCCTCAGCCAGTAAAGGCACTTGCAGGTAAGCCAGATGACCTGAATTCCTCCCAAGAACCCACGGGGTAGAGAGACAATTGCTCCAAGTTGTCCTCTGACCTCTATACATGCATCCCTCGCCCCACCTGCCTCCCACCCAAATAAATGGAAGGTTTAAGAAAGTTTCAGACGTTCTCTCTGTATATTTAAAAATGCAAGTGACAGCTCCTGAAGAGCCAGGTTCATCTCTGCCCCTAGTCTTCAACATGAGCAGAGAGTCCTCAGTCAACCAAGGCCCCTTCTCCTATACTACCCTGGGTTTTGCTTTGTTTTTCATTTTTCTGGAACTCTTTTTGTAGACCAGGCTGGCCTTGAACTCACAGACAACTGTCTGCCTCTGTCTCCAAACAGCCGGGATTAAAGGCAAGCGCCACCACACTCTGGCTAGAGTGCTTGTTTTTTGTTTTTTTTCTAGCTCGACTTAAGGCCCAACCCAGGATCCCTTTGCAGAGAATGACAGGACTGGGAGGGATTTAGTGACCAGTCAGACCATTGCCACAGAAATCCAAAAAGATACTGAAATCAGATTATAGTCCCTCTACACACAGGATGTGTGCCCTTGCTTTGCATTTTTGCTCCTTCTTCCGCTGAAGGGTCCACCTCAGGCCCTCACTCACGCCAGGCAAACACGGTACCTCTGCTTTTACCCCCAACTTCCTTTCAAAGATTTGAAACAGGGTAAGTCCGACCAGTATGGTCGCCAACTTTTTTTTAAACCAGGGTCGTGGCGTGCACTTCCGCTTTGAAAAAACGGGGGTCTGTTGTGCCCTTCCTGGAGTGGTCCGTATGAAATAGGTGAGTGCCCGTTAATGCCCAGCACTGGGCCAGCTCACAGCCGTGAACGTTAAACTCTGCAAAGCTACCCAGTCCTGTGAAAGCCAGAGCTGGCCCAAGGCTCTGGGAGCAGCATGGTGGGTTCTAGTGTGTCTCTGAGGGGCTGTTCCCAAGCGCTGGGTGTGGCTAAGGCGAGCAGAGCCTACCCTCAGTGGGGACCGCGGCTTCCCCACACAGAGTTATTAGCTGGTAGGACCCTCCTCAAGCCTGAGCTCTAACATGGGCTCTGTGGCACTCTCCTGGCTTGGGCTGCGACAACGCCTGCCTGAGGAACCAGCGTCGCCGCACCCCGACCGCTCCCCACCCTCCAATACTGCGGCGGTAAAATGCACCACTCCGAGGGCGCCTGCGCAGATCTCCAGCGCGGCCCTCGCCGCAGCTATTTATAGTACATGACGTCACCTTAAAAAAGACCGTTAGGGCTGGGCCGCCCCGCCCCCCTCTCGCGCCTCCAGGCGGGCCGCTCCGACTGCGCAGGCGTGGTCGCGTCCTCCCTCCCCGCCCGCTCGCCCGCGGCGCCCCCTGTCCTCTCTCGGCGGCTCCGCGGTCCTTGCCACTGCGCGTGCAGCCAGCCAGCGAGAGGGCGCGAGCGGCAGCTCAGCTTGCAGCCTCCCGCCAGCCGGCGAGCCAGTGCGCGTGCGCGGCGCGGCCTCGGCGGCGACCGGGAAGCGGACGAGCAGGCGGGCGAGCGAGCGAGCGAGCGAGCAGGCGGTTCGGGCGCGCAAGGCGAGGCCGAGTCGCGAGCGACATGGGGGACCGAGAGCAGCTGCTGCAGCGGGCGCGACTGGCGGAGCAGGCGGAGCGCTACGACGACATGGCCTCCGCCATGAAGGCGGTGAGCGCCCCGGGAGCCCTGGGGGGCTGTGGGGCGGGCCCGGGCCTGGGCGACGGCTCCCTCCTTGTGCACGGCGGGCCACCTTTGGGGCGCGGCGGCCGCCGGGCTCTCCGTTTCGCGAGGCCCGGCCGGGGCGGGGTCCCCCTCTCGGAGGATGGCAGGCGGGGGTCGCCGGATCCGAGCTCGGAGCCCTGGTGGGGGAGGGGGTACACGAGGAAACCGCGTTCCTGCGTCTAGACCCTTCTGCCCGACCCGAGGCGAAACGTGCTTCCCTTCCACCATTCACCCACTTGTAATAAAGAATCATCCGCGAGTGGAGCCCCGTCTCCTGGTTTTCTCTGCCACGACCTGTTTCCTCTGCTTGCCAGAAGTTGGTTCTTTCCCATTTTTCCACACCTCTCTCGGGTCTGGCTTTGTGTGCGAAGACCTCCCTTTCCAGGAGGCACAGGCGTGAAGGAGGGCGTGGGACTCTACAGAATATCACAACGTTCAAGGCAGCGTGTCTGCTTGGAGAGGAAATGAAAATGAAGGGAACCTGGGTGCCTTTGCATTCCTGAGACCCTCATAGATGGATTCTGCAGCTTTATTTCCGGTGAAGGAGACATGCCCAGCCACACCCTAGCCAGCCCGGTAGATTAGAGCCTACCTGCGTGTCCGAGTGTTTGAATTCTGGTCACCACCTCACTATAGACGATTCTTTACATCGTCCTGGGTTTTTTTTAAATGAATTTGTTTTTGGTCAAGGTCACACAGCCGTGGCTACTAGTTAGTCTTGGTGTGAACCTCCTAAGACTGGGGAGAATTCCCTTGGACTCCACCTTAGCCTTTTAAATATACAAGCATTTTGGGAGTGAGACTCAGAAATCTGCCTTTTCAATAGCCCTTGGGGCGATTTTTAGCTGACTTAAATGAGTTAACTGCCCTAGCTCATATGTAGCACATATGCCCTATAGCTGGCCTTTGAAATTATTTTTAAATAAAAAATTATAAAGCCAGATACTCTACAAATTTAATCTGAAAATTTTGATACTACATGAAATATAAAATTGAGGTCACCTTTGAGGATTTCCCAGGTAAGAGCAATAATTAAGTTATCCTTCCTCTAGTGTCCTGTTACACATTCAGCAAAATGTCTCTGGAAACCAGCAACACAGCCCATTTGTTGATCCATTGGTGATACTGATTCCAGCTTTATACTATGCTATCCTGAGAAGATCGGAGGTTTTCATTTATATCAGAGGATGTTCTCGGTTTGTAGTCTGGGCCTTCTTTAAGAAACGAATTTAAAATGCAGTTTTGCAAATTTTTGGGAACAAGACTGTAATCCCTAATCTGCTCTTGCAAACCACCACTGTCCACACCGAGTCACCAGACGGTTCTGTGCAGGCTGAGGCCTCCCCCTGGACACCTGGGTAGACCTTCCAGGCTGCAGTGGGAGAGGAAGGTGTTGGAGAGAAAGGGATGGGGCTTAAATGAAGGCGAAAGGAAGCTAAGGGAAAATGGCTGACACTTGTGTGGAGCTATCAACTGTCCTGAGGTGGGAATTGAGAAAAGACTAGAGAGATGTTACTAGGACAGAGTATGTTTTCAGCAGGGAGAAAAGGCCCTCCGGTCTTTCTAAGAGGGCTTGAATAATGTCCAACAGTTTCCTTCTTCACAGATGTTCTCTGGGGCATTAGGTAACATTGTACAAGCTAATGGACCTTAGAGTGTGTTAGAAATTTATAATCCGTGTCTGAAAGGAGTCCTGGGTTGGAAAAGACACCAAGAACTGAGAACTTAATATTTGCACCCTCAATTGCTGATAAAACATTCCCTCAAATTAACTATTAAATAAGGGGAGTTGTTTCCTACCAGAATTAATATCTGTCACCTATATTAGTGGGATATATTTTTAGGTAGGTGGAGAACAATCTCATTTTGCCTGTTGGTGTAGTTTATAGATGAAATTCTTAATAAATGTTAATAGGTCATCCATTCATAAGCCTTAATTAAAGCTTTTGGGAAGAGTGAATTCTAGTATACTTATGTTGGGTTTTTTTTCCTTCTCTTAGATAGGTTTTCGTGTATCCCAGGTTGTCCTTAAACACATTAAGTAGCGGAGTCTGAGCTCCCGATGATCCTGCCTTTACCTTTCAATGCTGGGGTTACTGGTATGCACCACCCTGCCTGGTTCCCTCTGGGGTTGTGTGGGCTTTCTTTTCAGGCCATGAAGAGGCAGGTAAGCACACTGTTCTAGAGAGAGTGGAGCAGGGCATTGGCTTGGTGAAGTGAGCCAGTGTCACTACTCTGACCTTGAAATTTAATCTGGTTGCAGGGTCTCTGAAGTATAAAATTAGGAATATTGGTGTTAGTAATAATAGTGGTGATAGTCAATTTTTGTCTTTAATCTTCCAGGTTCTTTTTCTTTCTTGTTTTAAATGGTTTAGTTATAATGCTTATAATGATATTTCTTAATCCAGCAGCGTCACCTGGAGGGCAGTAGTGGTAAACTAAGAATTTTGGCTGGAGGTGGAGCGGGTGGTACAGCTGTTGCCTAGTGTGTTGAGGGCCCCAGTTTTTATTCCCCAGCACTCCTTCCCCCACACACATTAGGAATAGTGATGTTGGCTTCAAATCTGTATTTCTGTCTCAACTCATGAAGAGTCAGCAAATGTTTCTGAACAACAGAAGCTTAATTAAAAAATGGGTCTTCAAGCCCTTCCCGATCTCACCTATATTAAGTGGAATTAGAATGTTACTATAAAGGACAGATGTCAGGAGAAAAGGAAACTGTAGGCTTCTGTATTGATAGGGAGAGAAGTAAACATGTCTTCTTATTTCCGAGTCTCTATATCAGAATAAAGATGGTAATTATGAAATTAAAAAATGCGAACATAAGCGCTATACAATCTTGTTAAAGTCTTACTGACTTCAAATCCAGGCTTCTTTTGCTTGTGCCTCCTGAGTGCTTGGATTACAGGCTGCCAGCACACCCAACTGCTATAGTCTTTACAGTAGCAAATCATACATAACAGATCATAGAGCGAAATGTTGGATTTGATGAATATCTAAGTGCAGGCAACAAAACCACATTTAACGAAACAGGACAGGAAAAGGCAAGAGGGCCTGACTACTAATGGCTGTGAGATTGTGAGACAGTGGGGAAAGGAGCAGGTGGTGTGTAAAGGAGAACCCCACCTAATGGCTATGGAGACAATCTGTGGGCTTCTTTTTTTGTTTTTGTTTTTTGAGATAGGGTTTCTCCTTGTAGCTTTGGAGCCTGTCCTGAAACTCTTTAAGTCAGGCTGGCCTCGAACTCACAGATCTGCCTGCCTCTGCCTCCTGAGTTCTGGAATTCAAAGTTTGAGACTACCTACTGCCTGGAAATCTTGTGGACTTTTAAGATGCATCAAAAATTGTCAATATGGAGAATTTTTTGAGACAGGTTCTCACTATTCCCCATTCTCCCCCATAACCCTTACCTATAACCCTGTGCATACCCACCCCATCTGGCTTGGATTCCCTAAGTGGATCAGGCTGGCCTCTGCTAGCACTCTCCTGAGTGCTAGAGTTGAGCCACCGTGAATGTCTGTGCTATGAAAGCCACTTTAGTGCTGTTTGAAGTAAATGAAAATTAGGAGATCTGTTTTCCACTAGCTGGGCATCGAAATGTAATTCTCTCTGTACCAGTATCTAAGCTGAGGAAGACATTTAATTATTCATGTAATAGCTGCAGTCAAAGGCTGCTCCAGGGTTGGGGTTGGGTGGGAGAGCACTTAGCATACTCAGGGCTCTGGCTTTCTTTGTCCCTGTGCCCAAAAGAGGTATTTTAGGTGGCAAACAGATACATAACTTTCCTGCCCAGAAAGTAGGACTTGTGATCTCTGTCTGCATTCAGGTTCTTCAATTGTCTCTTGAAAAGCTTTCATGGGAGCCATACTACTCATTTGGGGGAGGGGGGTAGTGCTCTTTGGTTTTTAGGTTTTTTTTTTTTCCTTACTAATAGAGGTTAACTGTAGAGGTTACACCTTTCCTTTAGAAATGTGGTGTGGTCTAAGTCTGATAGCTTATTCCTGTAATTCCAGCACTTGGAAAATTGAGGATGGAGGATTATTGTGAGTTCAAGACCAGCCTGAGCTATGCAGTTAGACCTTGTCTAAAAAAGCAGTAGTTTTAGAGGGTTACCTCAGTGTTTTCCATATCATATTCAGCAAGTTTGAGGAGTTTTTGTTTTACTTACTAGTATTCATTAGATGGCAGCTGTTAGTTATGTACCTATTATTTTTATACAAATTGTCTGGTGCTAGGAATCAAACCCCAGGGTCTTGTGCCTGCTCAGCATACGCTCTACCAGTGGTCGACTCCCTCGGCTCTCATGAAGTGTTAAAACAGGTCTGTCTACAAGTACTGTTTGTAGTACCACCGTTTTACAGATGGGGTTTACAGTGGTTAATTTCGTCTTGGTTAGATGGTTGTAAGTCCAGAATTTGAAATGCTGAGTTCTCATTTTAACGTTGTACAATGTCCCATGAAGTTACAGAATAGTTTCTGATATATGTTCTGTTATATTGACTATTGTTCTGATTACTTTATGTAAGTGGACTTAATAAGCAGTTAACATTTACTGGGTGTATCTGCCAAGTTTGATTAAAAATAGAATCTACCACTTGTAAAAAAAAAGGGAAGTCTGTAGGCTTGAACTTTGCCTGTTCTGAAAGCCAGGAGGATTTTTCAGTGTAATAATTAAGAATTGGTCGGATTTTGGTTCTGGCTATTAGTTGAGTGTTGCATTTTACGTGTCAGGACTGGTAAGATGGCTTAGTTGGTAAAGTGCTTGTTGTACAAACATGAGGACCCATATTAAACCAGCAGCAAAACAGTTGGTGAACAGATGGCTTTAATCCAAGACCTGGGGAGGCAGAGACAGACTCACTGGTCTTCTAGTCTAGGCTACTTGTTCCAAACCCTTGCGAGAGACCCTCAAAGATGAGCAATGCCTGAAGAATGGCACCTGCGGTTGTCTCTGTCCTCTGCACAGAGGTTAACCGATGTCCCCTAGTGTCCCCGTGGAGGTAGCTTAATGCTAGCATTTTCATGTTTCCTCACCCTTCCTTCACTGATGTTCTGTTCTTCTGCCGTGGGCATTGACACTTGGACGATCAGAACTGGGCAGAGCTTCTGAAGCTACCAGTCTCCATGCCTTCAGAGACGGTAGCGTGCAGCATGCCAGTCTTCTGGGTTGTATGATGTCAAAAGCAAGGCAAAGGCAATTCAGTCTCTAAGGACACTGAGAGGAGCTGTTTTCATTTGGCCGGTATTAAGTTTAGAATGTTAGTTATCTCTGCTGGTCTTGAGCTTATTACATAGCCCAAGCAGGTGAGTGCACAGTCTTCCTGCATCAGCTTCCTGAATACCTGTGCTGTGGGCCTGCATCACCGTGCTTGACTCCTGTGTCAGTTTTGTTTGCTCAGTATTACAGCTGATAATGGGTATCTCCCAGATTAAGAACTTTTTACGTTTTTCTAGTCATGTTCTGGTTTTGGCCCTAGGTCTATTTTTATCCAGTTTATTGCCTTATGAGTAGTGGGAGGAGGCCCCTAGAGATTTCTGAGTATGCAAATGATGTCATAGGAAGATAAATGAGTTAGCAGCAAACTGTTACTTGTGACTTACTAATGCTGTGTAATCCTAGAGCAGAGAATGGTTAAAAATGCTATGGGGTTGCGAGTTTGTGCAGCCAGAGGCAGTGTGGTTAAGACAACAGTTAAATTGCTGACCTGGAGACTACTTTTGTTGTTAATTTGTCTTGTTTTTAAAAAATGGAGAGATGCCTTTAATTCCAGCCCTCAGGAGGCAGAGGCAGGCATATCTCATTGAGTTCCAGGACAGCAAGGGCTACGCAGAGAAACTGTCTCAAAAAATAAAATAAAAAGAAAATTAGAAAAAGTTGTAGCTGATGAAATTGAACTCTTCCATTAAAGTAATTGTGTTTCAAAATTTATGGCCACCTAGATTCTAGTCATGTAGTTTGTAGAAAAAAAAAAGATGACTGCTAAGTAGCATTGCTTCCTTTTATTAGAGTTGGGCATTTACTAATGAATGTACTTTTCATTTTAGTTTGGGTGAAGCCTGGAAGTATCTGAGGGGAGTACCACAGAGCAGAGTCTTTAGCATTATGTACCACTGTAATGCCTTCCATGATACCCATTCAGTCATTCCTCTACCAAAATGAAAACATCACTTAAATTTTTTTTTTCTTGCTGGGCGGTGGTGGCGCACGCCTTTAATCCCAGCACTCGGGAGGCAGAGGCAGGCGGATCTCTGAGCTTGAGGCCAGCCTGGTCTGCAAGAGCTAGTTCCAGGACAGGCTCTAGAAACTACAGGGAAACCCTGTCTCAAAAAACCAAAAAAAAAAAAAAAAAAAAAAACCAAAAAAAAAAAAAAAAGTCAGAGGCAGGTGGCTCTCTTGTGTTTGAGACCACCCTGGTCTACAGAGTGAGTTCTAGGATGGCCAGGACTATACAGAGAAGCACTATCTTAAAAAAAAGTCTTGCTGGTCAGTGGTGGCGCAAGCCTTTTATCCCAGCACTTGGGAGGTAGAGACTGGTGGATCTCTGTGAGTTTGAGGCCAGCCTGGTCTACAGAGTGAGTTCCAGGATGGCCAGGACTGTTACAAAGAGAAACCCTGTCTTGAAAAAAAAAAAAAAAGAAAATATTTATTTGTATATGTGGAGACAGTGGGGCATCAGGTCTTCCTGGCACTGGAGTTATAGACAGTTGTGAACCACACAGCATGAGTACTGGGAACCAAACACTGGTCCTCTGTAAGAGCAACAAGCTCTTAGCTGCTGAGCCATCGCAGACTTGAATTTTGAATTACCCTAGGCTCTATCATGCCGTAAATACTGAGATCACAGTCACTGTGCCTGTGCCTGGTTCCATTATGAACAGAATTGTTACATCGAAGGGATTCACAACTGTCTGTAATTCCAAGATCTGACACCCTTACACAGACATACACGCAAACAAAACACCAATGCAAATAAAATAAAAATGAATAAATTATTTTTAAAAAGAAAAGAAAAAGAGCCAGGTTGTGGCGGTGTACATCTTTGATCACAGCACTTGGGAGGCAGAGGCAAGTGGATGTCTGTGAGTTCAAGGTGGATGACTTTCAGATACTCAGGCTTTGCACTCATGTTTGCCTCTGGTGTTTTGCAGGTGACAGAGCTGAATGAACCTCTATCTAATGAAGATCGAAATCTCCTCTCTGTGGCCTACAAGAATGTAGTTGGTGCCAGGCGATCTTCTTGGAGGGTCATTAGTAGTATTGAGCAGAAAACCATGGCAGATGGAAATGAGAAGAAGTTGGAGAAAGTTAAAGCTTACCGGGAGAAGATCGAGAAGGAGCTCGAGACAGTTTGCAATGATGTCTTGGCTCTTCTTGACAAGTTCCTCATCAAGAACTGCAATGATTTCCAGTATGAGAGCAAAGTGTTCTACCTGAAAATGAAGGGCGATTACTACCGCTACTTGGCAGAGGTGGCTTCTGGAGAGAAGAAAAACAGTGTGGTGGAAGCTTCTGAGGCCGCATACAAGAAAGCCTTCGAAATCAGCAAAGAGCACATGCAGCCAACGCATCCCATCCGGCTCGGCCTGGCCCTCAATTTTTCTGTGTTCTACTATGAGATCCAGAATGCACCAGAGCAGGCCTGCCTCTTAGCCAAACAAGCCTTCGATGATGCCATAGCTGAGCTGGACACATTAAATGAGGATTCCTATAAGGACTCCACTCTCATCATGCAGTTGCTGCGAGACAACCTCACCCTCTGGACGAGCGACCAGCAGGATGAAGAAGCAGGAGAAGGCAACTGAAGATCCTTCAGGTCCCTGGCCCTTCCTTCACCCACCACCCCCATCACTGATTCTTCCTTGCCACAATCACTATATCTAGTCCTAAACCTATCTGTATTGGCAGCACAGCTATTCAGATCTGCCCTCCTGTCCCTTGGGAAGCAGTTTCAGATAAACCTTCATGGGCATTTGCTGGACTGATGGTTGCTTTGAGCCACAGGGCATCATTCCCTTTTGAATTGTGCAGAGAAGTGTGTTCTGAATGAGGCATTTTATTATGTCTGTTGATCTATGGCAAATCCAGGTGATGGTAATTGAGGATTGTAGAAAGGAGAATTAGCCAACACAGGCTATGGCTGCTATTTCAAACAAGCTGATAGTGTTCTGTTAAGCAGTACATCTTGTGCATGCAAAAATGAATTTGACCCTCTCACCCCTTCCTTCAGCTAATGGAAACTGACACAGCGACAACTTGGTCCTTCACCATCAGCTTCATAAACTGTTTAACGTAAGCTTTCAGCAGCCCTTGCTGTGCCTCTTTAAATTATGACGTGCACACACTTTCTTTTCAATGCAATGCATCAGAAGTTTTGATATGTGTAACTTTCTTTTTTTGGTTGTGATTAAGAATCATGGATTTATTTTTTGTAACTCGTTGGCTATTGTTCTTGTGTATCCTGACAGCATCATGTGTGTCAACCTGTGTCAATCATGATGGGTGGTTATGAAATGCCAGACAGCTAAAATAAATGTTTTGGACTTAAAAGAGTAAATAAATGCTGCTTTGGGGATATTATCAGTGCCTGGCCTTGATTTTTCTTTTTCCCCTTCCTCGCTACAAAGCTGTTTTGAGTCCCGGTTTGCGTTTCTCAGCATTGTAGCGTTGGTAGTGTGTGTTCAGACTTTCCCTGTCCTTTGGTGGCATTAAACAGTGTGTAGCACACAGTAGTTTTCTGTGCAATGGCACTATCCACTCTCCTTGGTAACTGATGCTTATAAACGAGCCAGGAGAAGTGCTGCTTTCTGTAGCAGGGTACCACTCCACTGTAAGGTTGAATCTGTCTGTGGTGGGAGTGTCTGAGGTTAATCCATTGAGGATTGAGTGATACATAGTACTGACAGTAAACCCTGAGTTTATGTGGCTCATTTTCCAGGTTAGATATTATAAAATGCTAGTTAGAGTGTACAGCCTGGGGCCAGAGCAGATTTTAGTGATTAAAAAGTTTTTGCCAAGCCTGTCGGTGGTGCACACTTTTAATCCCAGCACTCGGGAGGCAGAGGCAGGCAGTTCTCTCTGAGTTCGAGGCCAGCCTGGTCTACAGGACAAGTTCTAGGACAGGCTCCAAAGGGGGGGAGTTCTGCCCAATATCATGGCACACACCTTCAATCCCAGTGCTTGGGAGGCAGAGGCAGTCAGGCATAGCTGAGGCCAGCCTGGTCGATACAGCAGTTCAGGCCAGCCAGAGCTACAGTGTGAGACCCTGTCTGAAAAAAGAAAATGTGATGGGGATTTGTGTGTGGATTGATGTGTGGTGGTAAAGGACACGGGGAGTTGGCTTTCTACCATGTGGCATCAGGATCCGAATTCAGGAGCATGAAGCCGTGGCAAGTGCTTTTTACCTGCTGAGTACCTCAAGCAGTTTTATTTTAAAGGATACTTCCTTTTTTTGTTTTTGTTTTACTCGAAACTTGAATTACCTTTTTTGAGATAGGGTCTCACTGATGTAGCCCTTGAGCTCACTATGTAAATCAGGTCCACTCAGGGCTTGAGAGATGGCTCAGAGGTTAAGAGCACTACTTGTTCTTCTAAAGGTCCTGAGTTCAATTCCCAGCAACCACATGGTGGCTCACAACCATCTGTAATGAGATCTGGTGCCCTCTTCTGGCCTGCAGGCATACACAGACAGAATATTGTATACATGATAAATAAATAAATATTAAAAAAAGAATCAGGTCCACCTGATTCTTGGGGTTTCTTGAGCCAAGAGGGAGTTATAAGCTGCTGTAGCCTGCTTTATAGCCCATCTAGCATCCTACGGCATGTTTAAGGTCTTCTATTTCTTTTACACAAGAATAACTTAAGTGACTTTTTAAAAATTTATTTATTATACATATAATGTGCTGCTGGCATGTATGCCTACATGTCAGAAGAGGGCACAAGACCTCATTATAGATGGTTGTGAGCCACCATGTGGTTGCTGGGAATTGAACTCAGGTCCTCTGGAAGAGTAGCCAGTGCTCTTAACCTTTGAGCCATCTCTCCAGCCCTTAAGTGACTTTTTAAAAACAGATTTTAGGCATTGGGCCATTTGATAAGACAAACAAATGTTCTGGGAATTTCTGTGTATAGTCTCTGAATCTACAGTGAAACTCAATGGTGTTAATGCTTTTGATTGGAGAAAACTAGGTATCAGCCATGTTATTTAAGGTGCCTATCTTCAAAGAGGTAAAGCTGAAGTCAAAGCAGACTGCTGGGAGGGTTGTAGCTTGATGGTAGTGTGCTTGCGTCACACAAATGAAACCTCAGGTTGGATCCCCCAGTACCACATAAACACCTGCTATCCCTGCACTGAGGTGGAGGATTGGAAATTCAAGGTCATTCTCAGCTACATAGTGAACTTCAGGCCAGTCTGGAATACATAAGAGCTTTTCTCAATGCAAAAAGCCAAAACTGGGGTGTTGAGCTGAGTATGACAGCATGTACCTGCAGTCCAGCTAGTTGGGGGGCCATGACAGAAAGGTCACTCGAATTGAGGTGTTTGGGACTGGCAAACATTTTAAACATGGAGCTGCCTTACGGCATGGCTCCTAAGCCACAACTATTTTGATCCCTTATCTGAAGAGTAGACCCCACAAAGATGACTCTAGTGACCAGCCTCTGCTGCTCCCTCCTCCAAAATGACATCTTATAAAATATTCTGGACTCCTGGCCTGGGGAAACCTGTTCTCTTGAACAACCAGGTAACTCTGCATCATTCTTTGCCATGTCCACTGGACTGCAGACCTTGATGGTGTCTAGAACAGCAGGAGGCGCACAGCTGGGGGAGCTGAAGATGAAAGGGATATTGCCCAAGGTGGAAGTGCCTAGGCTATCGTGGAGGACAGAGCTATGAATAACGAATGACACTTGCTGACTGCCTTCTGTGAGCTAGTCACCTTGGTAAGTGATGCTTTAGTTCAGCTGCAGAGATGGTTCAGTACTTAACAGTAGGAATAGCCCCTGAGATAATTAAAAGTTTGATTCTCAGCACCCATGTTGGCCTGTTCAGTTGCTTGTAACCCTAACTCCAGGGTTAAACATGGAGCAGGCCTCTGTGAGTACCTTTGTTCAAGTGGACACCTCCCCCCCACACACACACACAGAATACAAAATAAATTTTTAAACAAGCTTTAAAGGACTGAAGCTGGGCAGTGGTGGCACATGCCATTAATCCCAGCAATCAGGATGCAGAGGCAGGCAGATCTCTGATTCCAAGGCCAACTTGGTCTAA
Source organism: Arvicola amphibius (assembly GCF_903992535.2). Classification (NCBI taxonomy): domain Eukaryota; kingdom Metazoa; phylum Chordata; class Mammalia; order Rodentia; family Cricetidae; genus Arvicola; species Arvicola amphibius. Next base: position 66,901,536 of record NC_052047.1, on the reverse strand, counting down.
AGAGCAAGTTGCAGGACAGCCAGGGCTGCACAGAGAAACCCTGCCTCAGAAAACGAAATCCCCACATAGCAAAAGTTGAAGGACTGAGGATGTAATTAGTGGTAGAGGAGTAGTCTAACGTTAACAAGGGTCTGGGTTCTATCCCCAGCACTGCAAAAAAGAAAGGTGGCTAGAATTCTGAGATTCAGAAGTGACTTTCCTAAGGTTAAAGAGCCAGAAGGCAGCCTAGCATGCTGCTCAGCAAGACTTCAAGGTCCTTGCTTTCCCATAACATCATGTTGCCTTTGTGTGTGCATAGAAGCAATTTAAAAATTCAGAAGGACCCAGAGTTGTTGAGGAGGTCTTTGATGAGACACCCCCTCCCGCACTTGCCAGTCTGTCACTCTCGGTTACATTTGCCTTCCAACCAGATTGGCTGCTGAGTGTCCCACCAACATCCTGGGCATGTCCTGAAATCGGGGCCTTTCTGCTCTTCCACTGAGAAAGGATGCTCTGTAGACAACACACTGACAGATGAGAACAAGTGGCACCAGATGAAGCCCAGCTACTTAGTTCAACCTGCTCACTTGTGTGTGTGTGTGTGTGTGTGTGTGTCTACCATGTTCATGTATGGAGTGCACACATGTGCATGTTGATACCAGGTGCTTTCCTCCATCGCTCTTTATATTATTGTGATAGTGTCTTACTGCATTGGTTCAGCTAGAGTGACTGACTAGTATACCCCAGGGTTCTGTCTCTGTCCCCAGTGCTGGGATTAAAGGCATGGGTTGTTACTCCTGGCTTTTTTTTTTTTTTACATGGGTTTTGAGTGGCCAACAGGCCCTTGTGCTGGTGGAACAGTCAGTTTGTTGACTGAGCCACCTCTCTAACCCTGTTCCCTTACTTTTACACGTCTTTACCCGTCCTGGAATAACTATCTAAATTCAATCTATGATCTTCCTTCTTTGACAGCTACTATGAGCCCATTTTGGGGGTTTAGTCTATGACTCTGTTCCACACAATGACATTTATCAGTCCTTCTCTACCCAATAATCCCATTAGATTGTTACTGCATTGAGTGGGTGGCTTGAGATGCCTGTCAATTGACGTAGGCATGAGCCTGGTTCTTACAGAGCTAATGTGCAATCATATGTGTATATGTGTTTCTGTACACATGTGTATGTAAATGCAATAAAAAGAAGATGAAAACGTCATTCAGGGTTCCCCCTGCTGGACACAATTCACAGTTTATTGGACTTAATGTATGAAGTCGTAATTTTAGGACGGTGGCCCATGAACCATTGAAATGACTTAGCAGGTAAAGTCACTTGCCGCCAAGCCTGACAACCTGAGTCTGCCTCCCTGAACCCACGACAGGAAAGAGAATTGACTGACTACGTGTGGACCATGGCATGAGTCTCCCCTAAATAAATTAATACGTTTTTAAAGTGACATTTATTTTGCCACCTGTCTACTATAGGCAAGCCTTAGAGTTGGCATCTCTTCTAAACTGGTGGTATAATTGTAAATGCTAGCCTCTTAGGTTGTTGCCTTTGGTGGTGTCTGGAGAATTCCATTCCTGAGATCTGTAATTATTGTCAGCTGCTCTGGGATGGTCCCCATCTTCTTTCTTTTCCTCTTGTACCCCCATTTCCTTCTGCTCTTTACATGTGTCTTCTGCAGCTGCCCTCCTCCTGCTTGACTTTAATGGCCACCCCCTGAATTCCACCAAGATGGTTACTATGGAAATCATCTCCTGGAAGTGACATCACTCATTTCCTAGGCAACTGTTTCTAGGGTAGTGAATCATTAGCTCACCATGGCAACCCTCCAGGAGTATACTTCTGCAGTGAAATGGGAAAACAGAATGCTCATGTATTTAGCGGGGAGGTGGGGGGATGCAGGGAGAATACAGAAGAAGAAGAAAGGTTTGAGAAGAGAACACGTTTCTGCTTTGGAGAAAAACAGATGAATTGAGACAGGAAAAGAATGGAATCTTGTGGGTCAACCCTTTCTCCTTCCTAACAACTGGACTGATCATATGGCCTATCACCAAGCTGGGATATTTGAGAATGTTCAGGGACACCATTACTACTCTGCAAGTGACAGGTGAACACTTGGTCTCCCCAAGCAAGCGGGGTATATGAGCCCCTGCCCACAATCAGGCAGGTGTCTGGGCTTATTCCTCACCTGTGGTACTCCATCAAGCACGGACTCAGCTGTTTCTCTGTGGTTATTTGGGACACTACAGTAAGAAAACCCAGCCCAGGTCTTTGTTACAACGGGGTTCACAGTCCTGTTTGTGACGGTGGAGAGGGGAACCCCACAGTTACTCCAAAACATGCTGTGGTATGGACTGCATGCAGCGTCGGAAAGGGAAGACACCCAGCTTTAGGGAAAGCCTGTCAACAGATACCGGAAGCAGCTTGGGGAGGAGAGTTGACAGCTAAGAGAAGAGGCAGAGGGAGTGTGAGAGGAGGGGATTAATTGGCAGAGGAGTTAGCAGGGACAAGAGGAGCACAAAGAATCAGGAGGAATTAATCCTGCACAGTGGTTCATGTAATTCCAGTACTGGAGGCTGAAGTGGGAGGATTGCCATGAGTCTGAGGGCAGCCTGGGTTGTAGGTTTCCTCAATTTCTCTAGTACCGCGAAGCTCCTAGAACGATTTTGAACTTGCGTGATGTGACTGCAATGGAGAAACACCATAGACATAGGACAGGACTGTCAGGGTCTAGCCTTGACAGGTACACCGTAGACATAGTTAGGACAGGGCTGTCGGGGTCTAGCCTTGACAGGTACACCATAGACATAGGACAGGACTGTCGGGGTCTAGCCTTGACGGGTTCATAAGTTCCAGGGTAGGGGTGTGTGGGTTAGAAAAATTAGGTAGGAGGACCAGAGAGACATAGTTGTTGGGAGGACAACTCAGTGAATACTGAGTCTGCCCACGTTTATTTTCCATATGTTTATATACCCCAATCTAAAAGGGGGGAAGAAGGCAAAACACTGCTTTAACATGACACCAAGGACAACCAGAACAATTACTTGCTTTACTACTTGAGACATCAAACCGCTATTTCCTGAGTTAATATCATTAATTTAACATTATCATTAAGAACGTTTGGGGCTGCATATCCTGCTCAAAGCATTTTGATGTTCACCATTTTCCCTGGAGGTCAGTGGCTCTCGACCTTGCTAGCGCTGTGACCCTTTACTAGATAGTTCCTGAGGTTGTGGTGACCCATACCATAAAATTATTTTTGTTGTACTTCATAACTAATTTCACTACTTTATGTATTGTAATGCAAACATCTGATATGCGACCCCAGAGAAAAGGTCGTTTGACCCCCAAAAGGAGTCGGGCCCACAGGTTGAGAACTGCTGTCATTCCAGTGTCCTTAGTTTCCTGGTAGAAGAAAGGAAGGGAAGCCAAGGCCCGCTAAGCCCAGATGCTCTCTTAGACATCCTTGTTCTCCATAATCACCTAACTGAGAAGTGTGCATGGCTATTAGAATTAGGGCAAGAGAGCAAAGGCGTGGATTGTGACGGCAGGCTTGTGGGATGGAGGTGGCGGAGGCACGGTGCAAGGACTTGTGGCCCAGCTCGTTGCTGAGACATGCCTCCTCCTCACCAGCTGGCTCCCTGGGAGACGGAGTGTTTGGAACGTCATTCTCACCCCTACACGGGTTACTGGAACCGTCATTCTCACCCCTACACGGTTACTGGAGAAAGAGGTCTAAGCCTGTTCTCTCTTGGGCAAAGAGGGCTTGTGAAACAAGCCTGGAAACAAGTAGGCTCCATCCATGGGGATGAGACCTGGGCGCAGGGAGCGCGGTTCCTCTGCCTACCCACCCACCCCAAGCTGGGCTTCCTCAGTCAGGGTCAACCAGGGAAAACAAGTGCCAGCGCGCAATACCTAGGGAAATGATTGTGGGGCTGGTTGGGCAGGTCAGAAATCACTTATGTGGACGCTGGGACTCTGGAAGAACTGAAGATGTTATCCACAGGTAGCTTTTTTTTTCTTCTAAAGGGAAAACCTCAGTATTGGTTTTAAGGCCTTTCAACTAATTACGTCAAGCCCATTCTGATACATAGATATCTTCCCTTATTTAAAGTCAATCGATGAGGGACATTATCTGCATCGACAAAATACCTTCTCAGAATAATTTGGGCTAAGCCAGGCATGGTCTTGGTGACTTATGGAATTTATAATGTGACTACTGATTCCTTACTACACGCTCTGAGAGCGTTCCACGCGCAATCCTGTTATGGTTTAAATAAGACGGTTCCCTGAGGGGCTCAGCGGCAGAAACGCGTTGGAGGTTACCGAGTGGCGGCGGTGGACAGCAGGCCACGAGACCACGGCGGGCCACGAAGGAAGCCGGGTCCCAGGCAGGGAGCCCCCAAGTGGCCCGCTGGCCAGCGGGTCCTAGGCAGGGAGCCGTGGGGTGGGTGAGAGACCTCGGTGGGGCAGCAAGTCCCACGAGGAGCCGCAGCCATGGGTGAGAGACATACGGATCCCAGGCAGGGAACCACGTGGCAGTGAGAGACCCATATAGATAGGCACGGTCATGCAGAGTGAGGTTTGATATTATTTAGTGGGTTATAGAGAGGAAAGGGGGGGAAGAGGAAAAGGGAGAGAGAGGGGGGGGGACAGGGACAGGGACAGGGAAAGGGAAAGGGGAGAAGTGGGGAGAAGAGAGCGAGACAGGACAGACTATTACAAATCCCACATAGCGCACGAAACGTTCTTTCTAACTTTACAGTTAAAGTGAGTCAGCCTCAGGGAGGTTACATGGGGGGGGGGGGGGGAGAGCAGGTACCAGCTGCGGAACGTTCGCATTCTATGCTCCCTCCCAGTCAGCTTCTCTGGTCTCTCTGTGGTGTCGCCTCCTTTGACGTGAGGATATTGAGGATACTCCTGCCACCCTGGACCTCTGTTCACTCTGAAAGCTGGCACCCTCAGCCTGGCCTTCCTGGCTTTAAGGAAGTTATCTGCTCCGGCTTGGTACCACTTTCCCAGGCGTCTGCTGCCACCTAGCGGACTCGCGGGTGTCCATCACGCTCCACTAGAAGGCAGGCTTCCGAGTTTGCAGGAGCAGTTGAGGAGCAGCGATACACGTTCCACGGGCTCTCCCCGACTCCATATTCTTGTAAGTCCTGGGAGGGAGGACCTAGACGATTTCTGGGAATCTCAAAGGTAGCGAAGTTTTGACACTTCTCGGAGCCCAAAGGGTCCTTGATGCCCAGGAAGCTCGTCTAAGGTGTGTTCAACTTTTTGACACTCAACATCCACAAAATTTACTCTTGAGAACCTCCTAAATTGGCAATTAAAAACCCTTATATTTGAGCTGGAGAGATGACTCAGCGGTTAAGAGCACTGGTGGTGGGGCTGGAGAGATGGCTCAGAGGTTAAGAGCACTGACTGCTCTTCCAGAGGTCCTGAGTTCAATTCCCAGCAACCACATGGTGGCTCACAGCCATCTGCAATGAGATCTGGTGCCCTCTTCTGGCCAGCAAGCATACAGACAGACAGAACGCTGTATACTAATAAATAAATTAATAAATCTTAAAAAAAAAAAAGAGCACTGGTGGTGACTGGGCGGTGGTGGCACACGCCTTTAAGCCCAGCACTCGAGAGGCAGAGGCAGCTTGGTCTAAACAGATAAACCTTGTATGTAAAACAAATAAAACTCATATTTTAAGTAAGTTAACTATTTTTTGTTGGATCATATTCCTATTTTCCACAGTTGCCACTTGCATACGACTCCAGGATTGGACACACCTGAAAGAGGGAAGGTTAAGACTCGCTCTTGTGTCAACAACAGTCTGCGCGGATTCGGGGTCCAGTTCCGCCTGGAAGAGAGCACGGGAGGTGGAAAGGGGCTCTTGGAGCGCCCAACCCCTCCTCCACAAGACACATGGGGGGGGGGGGCGGGTGCGCTACCTGGTGTGGCCATGAGGTGGCCGCTCAGGGGAAGGAGCAAACTCTGGGACGAGATGCTGCGGCTGAGTTCAGTGTTGTTTCAGGACTGGATGGTGGGAGGGGATCGAAGGGAGTGGACCCAAAGAGGGCTGGAGCCGAGGCTGCCAGGCACTGCGACCCCTGCCGGCCAATTAGTCTTGCAGTCCTTTTAGCCAGCCTGGTTGGCCAGTCTAGTTAGACTGTGGTTAGTCCTTAGTCTAGTCAGCCTGTGAGTCAATCCTGTCTGCCAGTTTGTTGATTAACGGTCTAGCCGGACTTGTCAGAGTGTCAAACTGTCATTCGTTCAGTCAAGTCACCGTTGGTCCCGTATTTTCTCCACCGGGCCCTCGGCTGGTATTTTATTAGGTGGTCGGCTGGTGTCTTTGTTACGCTTCTGTTGCTGTAAGGAGACACCATGACCAAGGCAGCTCATACAACATTTAGTTGGGGGCTTGCAGAACGGTTTCAGAGCTTTAGTCCATTGTCCATTATCATCCTGGCAGGGAGCACTAACTGAGAGCTACCTCCTGCTCCTGAGGGATCTCCCAGAGAGAGGGAGACACTGGGCCTGGTATGTGCTTTTGAAACCTCAAAGCCCACCCCCAGTGACACACCTCCTAATCCTTCTAATCCCACCACAGTTCCACTCCCTGGTGACTGAGCATTCAAATGTATGAGCCTGGGGGGAGGGGAGCAATCTTGTTCAGACCACCACAGATGGCCCTCAAGACCCTCGGAACAGGGCCAGTGAGATGGCCCAGCAGGTAAAGACACTTGCTGACAAGCCTAGGAGTTTGATCCCCAGAGCTACGCGGTGGAAAGAAAGGACTGACTCACACAAGTTGTCCCCTGACCCCTACAAGTGTGCTGTGGGCACACACACACACACACACACACACACACACACACACTCCTGCACATAAGACACACGCACAGAGAATAAGTAAAAGTGTAAGAAAAAAATTTGAAAAAGGCATTCATTATCTGTAGCTTGGTGTGCAGGCCCTCCAAATGAGGGAGAGGAGTGCCCAGGGGCTGCTGACAGGAAGAAAATACAAAACTAGACCTCGGCTTTTCTGGATCAGAATCTTGCTGATGGAGGTTTTCTGTCCCGCCAGGTCCTGCAGCCATTAAATCCCAAAGAATCACACAAAGGTCTATATTAGTTATAAACTGATTGGCCCATTAGCTCAGGCTTCTTATTTACTAATTCTTATAACTTGCATTAGCCCATAATTCTTGTCTGAGTTAGCCACGTGGCTTGGTACCTTTTTCAGCGAGGCAGTCACATCTTGTTTCCTCTGTGGCTGGGTCACGACTGGAGACTGAGCTTCCCTCTTCCCAGAATTCTCCTGTTCTCATTTCCCCGCCTCTACTTCCGGCCTGGTCGCCCTATACTTCCTGCCTGGCTACTGGCCAATCACATTTTATTAAAAATAATACAAGTAACAGGATAAATGATCATTGTCCCACAGCAGAATCTTCTAGGTATTTAGGGAGTGGTGGATGGTGATGCCAACATGAGCCTGAGGTGGCACTTGGGGCAACTGCGATGCCACGGAAAGGGTGAGACTCACAGTGTCTCCTCTGGATTGGGTGGTGCTTACAGCTCAGCCTTTCCCTCTGCAGGTGGGAATCTGCTCCGTGAGAGGCTATGGGTTTAGACTAGGATCCAGCCTTTCCCTCATGTGTTTGAGTATAGTGGTGGCACAGAGTCTGGCCTTCTGGGCAAGCAGTAGAGCCTGGGTCTAATGTGAAGAAAGACTTAAAACAGTTTCTTTTGGAAATTTTATTTATGTGTGTGGGTGTTTTGTCTGCATGTATGATGTATGTGCACCATGCATATGCAATACATGTAAAACCTGAAGAGAGTCCTCTAGAACTGGAGGTATTTGTAAGCTGCCATGTGGGTGCTGGGACCTGGACCTCCCTCGGTCCTCTGAAGGAGCAGTCAGTGCTCTTAACTGTGGAGCCATCCCTCCAGCCCCGAAGACAATCCTCTCCACACTGTCTCTGCCTCCCTGAGTTTCTCTGTGCAACTCCCTTAGCCGATTTGGGCCCTGGCATTGCCGCAAACGTTCCTACTGTGGGATTTACTATGAATTCCCACAAACTTCCTGAGGTGGAAGGTGGCCTGCACAGAAACCATCGTTGGTTCCCACCACCTGTAGGAGCCTAGGGTGTGTGCTCTTGAGCACAGCCTTGCTTCCTTCTGGGCTTCTCTAGTAGTGAGAGGCTGGCGCAATCTCTAAGGCCTGCTGCATATGAGGAAGAAAACTCCTAAGGGGCACATCTAAGGACGCTGTGGGACTCTGCCCAGCTACAGTGTAGAAACAAGGAACAGATTTTATTTTAATTGAAAATAGATTCTTCTCTCATACAATACATTCTGGCCAGAGACTATCCTTCCCTCCAACTTCTCCCAGTTCCTCCCTACCTCCCCTCTTCTCCCCTCTGTCTCCTGAAAGAGCAGAACAAACTCCATTTTGAGAAAGAACTCCATTTTAGACAGGACCTAAATGGGGGAGGGGGTGGTGGTGAATACAGCCCAGAAAAGTCATAAACATCCTCAAGAAGCTGTGCCCTGGTCAAAGTGACCCACCAGGATGTCCAAACAATATCTGCTTGCTTTAAACGTCCTTGAAGGTGTCTGATGAACCACTGTTTTGAAATTCTTGTCTTAAAATTCCCCTATACCCCAACCAACAAATTCAAAAGTTGTACACATTTACCCAATCCTGAAATCCCAAGGCTTGTGCCACCCTGGCTTGTGCACCCTACTTGTGATTTTTTTCCCTTTATAATCCCCTTACCCTGAGGGCTTGGAGCTGTTCTCCCCCACCCTCTGTGTCAGAGTGTTAATGAAGCATGATTAATAAAAACTCAGGATCAGAAATTGGGGTTACACCTGAAGATCTGAAAAGTAAAACAACCAGCTGGTTTTTACCTCCTCCTCAGACTGAAATGGCAATCTTGCATCCTGGAATCTCAGAATGAGACTGTGTCTGAGAGCTGTCTCTCCCCAATCTTATATTCCTCTCTAGGGCTAGAATTAAAGGTGCCACTGAGATTAAAAGTGTGTCACTGTGGCTACTGGGAATAAAGGTGTTACCAGGTTGTTACCACAACCTGGTCTGTAAGGCTGAGCAGTGGGACTGTTTTACTCTCAGATCTTCAGGCAGTCTTTATTAAAATACAATTGAAATGCCAATGCAGATTAAGGTCCAAGTTAGCTAATTTGTAATCCATAAACCCCAGTGCATTTTGCATCAGATACCAATTCTGTGGTAATCATGTTTGGGGGTTCTTTGTGATGCGGGCACAGCTCCCATAAAAAAGAACAGGCCTTCAAGAGAAAAATAAACATGGCAAAACAAAATACAACAGGACAAGGCAATAAAAAAAAACCCCAAAAGACAAAAACAAAAACCAAAAAAGTCCCTTACACCAAAGCTGAACAAGGAAACCTAACAGAGGAAGAGTCCCAAGAGGAGGCAAAAGAGTCAGAGACATGCCCACTTCCATGGTTAGGAGTCCTACAAATCCTTTGTTAGTCCTTCCCCCACTTTGGGTGTCTGTGCCTCACTTAGTTGAGAACTCTGGTTTGTGAGCTGGTGAGTGGGAGGGTTGAAGTGCCCAGCTGTGTATGCACAGCCCAGTGGGGCAGAATGTGCCCCAGGGACTGGGGGCCCTCCATCGGATTAGGCTTAGCCTGGTAGGCTTGGTGGCACTTTTGTGGGGAAGAGGATCTTGACGACCCAAGAAAAGAGGGAGGGGGCAGATGAGTTTCAGATATGTGCTGGGACATTTCCTCTTTCTCCCCTAGTCCTAGTTCTTCTTGTTTTTCTTTGAAGCCAGGCACCCAACTCACACTATGTGTGGGTCATCTCAGTGGTCTAGTGAGGCTATAGCTCTTGGAAGTCAGAGACGACTAGGGCAGGGATGGCTCACTTCCTTGGGTGTAGGGCCCATGGGTCTACCCCTGCTCCTGGGGTTCATTTTGAGGACAGTTTCTGGCCAGCCAGTGTTTCCTGTTTGTTCTGTGCTCCTTCTTCCCCGCCTGGTGATTAGCTATAGGGCATTGTTGACTCCATCTTGGACGCAGTAATTTCCCACCTACCTGGGAGGTATTCCATTGTGCAGCAGCTAGGTATTTAAGGTTTTTCCTAAATTTGAATAAACAGCATTTGGCTGATCTCCTTTCGAATGACCCAGGTCTCTTGTCTGTTCTTTCAATCTCCAGGCCCTTGCCTGTCTTACTTATGGTACAGTGGCGCACGAACTGTACCGAGAGTAATCACTGGGATATCAGGAGTTACACTTGGGCAGGGCTAGGAAGTCCTGGGAAGAGTCGGGTATTCATTCACCACGTCCATGACCCTGTGGATGCAGTGCAGAGCCTACAAGCAGTGAGAGGGTACAGGAAAGAATGGGTTCATTCGAAGCCAGGACTGTGACCTGTACTGTGAGGGTACCAAAGAGGTTGTGGAAATGACAGAGAATGAAGTAGGGCAACTGGGGAAGGCTCACCCAGAAGGTGACTTAACCCTAGGACCTGAAGAAGAAGGAGCCAATCCTGGGAAAGAAGGAATGCTTCTGAATTCATTCATCTCTTCGTTAATTCATATGTTACCATGAGCCTCTGGATAAAGTTGTACCTTCTAGGAAACCAGAGAGCACCGGTCTAAGGAAAACCTTTTCTCTCACGGGGTCTGTGTTCTAGTAGAATCAGATTTTCAGAGACTGGCGAAACGGCTGGAAAATAACCAGGCTGTGTATCAGAAAATGCCTGTGGATGAGGGAATGTTTGGAATGAGATACTGAAGAGCCTAGCACACACAGTGCACTGGGTTCTATCTGCAGCACCATAAAGAAAATATGATTATTAGAGAATTAAAAATGACAGCAGCGACTTGTTTTAGATGCTTTCGTGTTGGCCGTCGAGCTGGTGCAGTGTAAGGGTCAGAGCACCAGGGGGCAGTAGCGGTCAGGAAACTGAAGAACATCTCAGCGGACGCCCGGGCGGGATGCTATATTGGCCCGGCTCTTCCTGCTCCCTCCCCCGCACCCCCACCTTGTCAGAGCGCTGCTGTGACAATCCCTGGATTCCCCAACTCTTGGCTGACACGGGTGAAACTGAGAAAGAAGCAGGAAGGGTTCCAATGAGTTGACAGCGCTGAGCGACCCAGGAAGTGGCTGGTGTTCAACTGCAGAGTTTTCTCACCCTCTTGCTTATCACTTCTGGCTGACATCCTCCCGCCAGGGGAACAGTTCCACCCCCTGGGCTGAGTGGGTACCAAACAACAGGTGGTAGCTAAGGTGAACAAGGCAATAAAGTTCATCAAGGTTAATTTATGGGAAATAAATGCAGCTGTACCCCATTTTCATCCATTAACATTCTAAACACCTTGTTCAAAATGCCCTGGAGTGTTTCTAGCTGCCAGGAAAACTCATTAGGGAGAAAGAGCAGCATGATGACGGTGGGTAGGGCTGAATTCAGTATATATATTTATTTATATTTTATTTATTTGTTTATTATGAGGCAGGGTTTCTCTGTGTAGCCCCAGCTGTCCTAGAACTCCTCTTCTAGACCAGGCTGGCCTCGGACTCGCAGAGATCCTCCTGCCTCTGCCTCCTAAGTGCTGGGATTGAAGGCGTGTGCCACCACTGCCTGGCAGGTCTCTCAACATATCCCTGGCTGTCCTGGAGCTCACTCTGTAGACCAGGCTGACCTTGAAGCCAGGGAGCCACCTCCTTCTGCCCGCTGAGTGCTGGGATTAAAAGTGTGTGCCACCATGCCCAGTTCAAGCTGAATTCAACTTTATCATCAGTGCCCCACTGAGAACCCTGCTGGCTCTGTTGGGTGGCTTATGGTGCTCTCCTCAAGTAATGGCTGCTTCTCAGAGACTTTTATACAAGAAGATGTTCGCTGGGCAAGGAGACCCATGGGAGCCCAGCTAAGCATGTGCGGGTGGGTGTGACTCTGCTTTTAGGTACAGGTGACATCAAAGCAGAGGCTGAAGGCGTAAGCACACGATCTGCCATGGAACTGTGCTGCTACACCGCTTTTCACTTTCGATGGTGGAAACTTTATTGTTTGTTTAATCAGCTAAATTGTTTATTTTTGTGGTACTGGGGACTGAGCCCCGGGCTTTATGCAATGAGCCCTGACTTCTTCATTCTGCTATGCTCACAGATCAGCTGTCCTCAGAGCAAACAGAGACCCACCCTTGCACAGTGTGCAGAGAGTGGGAGACCGCGGAACACTCAACCCTAAATGGGTTGTCTCCAGCGAACGGCTCCTCTCAGGGCCCAGGAAACTTTTAAGAGGAGCAGTAGGGATGGAGAACACCCAGGAGACAAGGCCTCCTGTGCACACCAGGACTGTGCACATAGGAACTCCCAGAGACTGTGGCAGCATCCGCAGGGCCCGCACAGGTCTAAGCCAGGTGGGGTCCCAGTGCCGAGATGGAAGTGGACACGAGCCCCCATCCCCAACCCAGAAGCTGTCTCCGGTTGACAGCCACCACCTCTCTCCAGTGGAGCCTCACTGGGCACACAAACCACACTTCAAGGCCGACCCCACGCTCAGCAGCAGTCATCCGGCTCTAATGAGCTCAGTGGTAGCAGTGGTAGTTTGGTAGGGCTTTTGTCTAATAATGCTTTGACTGGCACTTTTTATTTTACTTTGCTTTTGTTTATATGTTATGGAGTCTGATTTGTGCTTTCACGGGTTCTCTCTGTGCATCTGTGCACTCTCACACCTGTGTGTGCGCTTTCCATCCCCTTTCTCCTTTTGGTTTTGTTTTGTTTTTTTAATTTGCCTATTCGTTTTCTAAAGTTAGAGAGAAAGAAGGTGTGGAGTTGGACGGATAGGAAGGTGGAGAGGATCCGGGGGAGACGACATTGGTAACTACTGTCTGACATCAGAGAGCCTTCCTTCATCCAGCAACAAACGGGAGCAGATGCAGAGATTCACAGCCAAGCGCTGGGCCGAGCTCCAGGAGTCCAGCTGAAGAAAGGGAGGAGGGATTGTAAGAGCCACGGGGTCAAGGCCACGACCGGAGAACCACAAAGGCAGCTGACCCCGGCTCCTGGGTGCTCATGGACACTGGACCAACAGTTCGGAAGCCTGCCTGGGATTGACCTAGGCCCTCTGCATGTGTCATGGTTGTGTAGCTTGGTCCACAGCAGACCAGCAGTGTTTGGGGGAAATCAGCCAGAGGCCTTTTCTTGTCTTTTTATTCTATTGGTATTATATTTTATCTGAATTTTACATGTAATTATTTATCAGTAACATACATGTTTTTTTGTGTATTTTAAATGTTGAAATTCATTTTCAAGGCCATTTCTGCGGCACCAGTGCCTCGGTCAGCTGGTGAATAATTGACTTTACAGACTCACAAAGGAACCACTTAGGTCAGGGGGAGGTCAGGGCTAAGGAGCTACTGCTCCGGCCATTTCCTGCTCTGACACCTCTGAAGTTTGTGGATTCACTAGAGAGAAACAGAGAGAAAGACAGAGAGAGACAGAGAGATAGAGACAGAGAGAGGCGGAGCAGAGGCTGTGGCGAGGACTTGCTTCTACTCAGTGGCTGTGACTGGCTTTGTTAGGAAGGGACTTTAGGTTTGTGGAGAAGGCAGTGGCTGTTCAGCATGACTTACATGGCACTGGTAGCCATGGACTTATTTTATGTTTTCTTCCTTTTTAAAAATTGAGGTGAGATTCACACAACATACCATTCTTTTAAGCCTATGAGTACTCTGTCTGAATGTATGCCTACAGACCCCACTATAAATGGTTGTGAGCCACCACATGGGTGCTAGGAATTGAACACAGGACCTTTGGAAGAGCAGCCAGGACTCTTTCTCTGTGTAGTCCTGGCTGTCCTGGAACTCACTCTGTAGGACAGGCTGGCCTGGAACTCAGAGATCTGCCTGCCTCTGCCTCCCTCTATGAAGAGGAATTTTGTATGGTTTAATTATCTATTTCTTTTTTCCCTTATTTTTAAGCCTTTATCACCTGGTATTCCCTGGTGGTCTTCCATCCAAGTACTAATCAGTCCTGAGCCTGCTTAGCTTCTGAGATGAGAAGATATTGGGTATGTTAAGGGCGGCATGATATTATATTTGTTTAAACATTCTTCCCCTTGGGGGCTGGAGAGATGGCTCAGCGGTTAAGAGCATTGCTTGCTCTTCCAAAGGTCCTGAGTTCAATTCCCAGCAACCACATGGTGGCTCACAACCATCTGTAATGAGGTGCCCTCTTCTGGCCTTCAGGCATACACACAGACACAATATTGTATACATGATAAATAAATAAATATTAAAAAATTCTTCTCCTTTCTTTCTTTCTTTCTTTCTTTCTTTCTTTCTTTCTCTTTTTCTTTCTCTTTTTCTTTCTTTCTTCTTTTTATGTGTCCCTGTGTGGTGTCTGAGTGGGTTTATTTACACCATGTGTATTTAAGTACTTGGGGAAGCCAGAAGAAGGCATGAGATCCCCTGGAACTAGAGGATGCTGTGTGGGCCCGAGGACCTGAACCTGGGTCTTCTGCTAGAGTAGTAAGTGTTCTTAATGGCTGAGCCACCAATCCCGCCCTCTAAGGGTTTATTTTTCATGGCGAGCGTGTAGGATTTTTTTTTTTGAATGCTTCCAGGATATCCAAATCACCTACATCAGGCATTGTGCTTTCTTCACTTTGTATCTAATTGAGTCATAGCCACTGCCTTAGTTGGTTTCTCCTGCTGAGATAAAATACTAAGGTCCCAAACAACCAGGGGAAGAAAGGGTTTATTTTACCTTACAATTCTCAGGTTACACTCTGTTGCTGAGGGAGATCAGGACAGGAACTGAAACAGGGCAGTAACTTGGAGGCAGGAGCTGATGCAGAGGCCATGGAGGAACAACACTGCTTACTGGCTTATTCAATTACCTTCTCATGTTACCACCAGCCTAATGGTGGCTGCTCACGGTGAACTGGGCTCTCCTGCATCAATCGCGGACCAAGAAAATGCCCTATAGCCTTGGCCACAGCTTGATCCAATGGGGACATTTTCTCAGTTGAGGCTCTCTCTTCCAAATGAGCTTAGCTTGTGTCAAGTTGACAGAAAACCAGCCAGTGTGGTCACTGAGGAGCTGGAGTTCCAGTCAACCCGGGGAAGTCATGTTTTAAAAATGTTCTCTTTTCTCTATCCCTCCACCCCCTCTTTTTTTTTTTTTTGATACAATCTCACTCTGCAGCCCAAGCTATTCTCAAATACAAGTTTCTACTGTCCTCAGCCCTGAAGTTATGGAGTTTCAGATGGTGTCAACTACATACAGCTGTTTAGATTGAAACTCTGGGCCCTTTTCCTTCTTTAAACAGGGCCTCACTATATGTCCCTGGCTGGCCTAAGACTCACTACATAGGATGGGCTGGGCCTTTTGATCTATGCTTATAGCTTCTGCATGACGATCTTGCTTTGAGGGACTTCTCCAAGAACACTAGGGAGCAGTTAAATTACATTCTAAGTGCCCTATGTGCCTCAGGGAGCCCTTTCTACTTGACTTCACTCCCAGGGGAGAGGGTATGCAACACCCTCCTAGACACATTGTTCCCCAGGGGCAACAAGTGGGGTACTCCCCACGAAGACCAGGTTCTTCTGGGAAAGATTTTCTCCTGCTTGCTTGTCAGGTCCTTTGCAGCCCCTGTCTGCAATGGCAACACTAGATTCTCTCTGCCTCCTACTCAGTTCCAAGTATCTTAGCTTCCTTGGCCTCCAAGGTTTCTAGATTCCCCGCCTTGGTCCTTTGTTGATGGGGCTGGTGGACTCTGCAGCTTGTGTGTTCCTCCTGTCTGGCACTGCTGGAGAGACAGGAAAGAGATATGCTGTCTGGTTTCTGCTAGGCTGTGTCTGTTAGGGTGGCAGAGAACTCCTATTTTGGAATAGTGGGAAAGTAAGTCTCCAGAGGACCCTGCAGCTGGAGAAGGAGAGGGTTGTCCTGCCAGCCTTTGGGGCGGGTGCAACAGTGGTGACAGCCTACATGTTACTTAGGAAATAGATGCCAACCTCTGCTCTGGTTTGTGCTCAGCAGGTTCTCTTTTCTCCAGCCTCTGACTCACGTAGCCCCTCCCAGTCTATGGATAAGAGCGTTGACTCTGCAAGGCCCTCCACTAGGCCCAAAGCCCACAAAGCCCTGCCTTAGTGGACATCACAGCAGGACAAACGTATCAATGCAATGTGACAGGCTGTGTGCCCTAATGAAGGCTATGTGAAGGGTGATGGGAACCCAGCTGAAGGGGAAACAATTCTTCCTGGGGAGAAAGACAGAGAACTTGAACTGCCAGGACCAAGAGATGTCTGAGCGGATCCCCTGTGTGAAACGGCCAAGGACGCAGCTTCTTCACACAAGCCAAGAACAATCTTTAGAGGCTGGAGAGGTGGCTCAGCAGTTGGACACTGAGTGCTCTTCGAGAGGACTTGGGTTCAATTCTTGGCACCCACATGGTGGCTCACCGCTCTGTAATTCCAGTCCCAGGGGATCTGACATCTTCTTCTGGCCTTTGTGAGCGCTGGGTGCAACATGACACACAGACATACATTCAGGCGAAACACCCATATTCATGAAAACAACTAAGTCTCAAAAAAGAGTGGTTTGGAGGAAGCTCATTTCCTGTTTGCCTCTCTCCCCAGCTATGCTGAGACTGCCTTGAAGTTCAAGGAGCATATTTTTCAGGGCAGTGGTCCAGGCCCCAGCCTCTTTCTGGTCTCCCGTGTGATTCACCTGCTCTGTGTCCTGCCTGCTCCACCTGCAGGTGGTAGATGTGATAAATGACCCATATTGTGTGTTACTGGAAATGAACACATCAATTACTAACAGTAAATCACTCGGAACTTCTTTATGAGCCGACAACGACCCTGAGCTCACAAGATAGCCCAGGTTGGCCACGAGTTTGCGGTCCTACTGCCTCAATCTCATGAACCCAAACATTACAGGTGTGCACTGCTGTGCTTGGCTTCTGCAGCTATTTAGGCTTACAATACACATGTTGTAAGAAAGACTTCATAGCAGGGCTTGATCTTGATAGACTAACATAAAGCAAGTTTTAGCAAATGTGAAAAAATAAAAAAGAATTTCTAATGTCAGGTGACAGTGGAATAAAACAAATCAGTAGCAAGAGTAACTATAGTAATTTTTATGAGACGATTAATATCCAGAATATAGACAAACTATAAAAAAGACCCCAAAGCATCCAAGCATCCAATCAACAAATTGGCAAGTGAATTAACAGGCAGTTGTTGTTGTTGTTGCTACTGCTGCTGCTGCTGCTGCTGCTGCTGCTGCTGCTCTTCTTCTTCTTCTTCTTCTTCTTCTTCTTCTTCTTCTTCTTCTTCTTCTTCTTCTTCTTCTTCTTCTTCTTCTTTCTCCTCTTCCTCCTCCTCCTTCTTCATCTTCTTTTTTTAAAAAAACATTTTTAAAATTTATTTATTTATTATGTATACAATATTCTGTCTGTATGCCTGCAGGCCAGAAGAGGGCATCAGACCTCATTACAGATGGTTGTGAGCCACCATGTGGTTGCTGGGAATTGAACTCAGAACCTTTGGAAGAGCAGGCAATGCTCTTAACCGCTGAGCCATCTCTCCAGCCCCTTCATCTTCTTCTTCTTTGTTTTTTTGAGACTGGGTTTCTCTGTGTAGCCCTGGCTGTCCTGGAATTCTCTTTGTAGACCAGGCTGACCTTGAACTCACAGAGATCCACCTGTCTCTGCCTCCCAAGTGCTGGGACCAAAGGCGTGTGCCACCACTGCCCAGTCAGAAATTTAAATTTTTCTTGTAAGAATCTCTCTGTGCTGTTAGACTGGCCTCAAACTCCTGTCTTAAGTGATGCCCCAGCCTCAGCCTCCCAACAATGGGAACAGAAATGCACAGCACTGAATCCAGGTAAAAGAACTCTCCCCACTTTGTCTGTTTTGTTTTGGAGACAGGTTTTCCCTGTGACACCCTGGGCGGTCCAGAACTCACTATGCAGGCTAGACTGACCTGGAACTCAGAGATCCTTCTTAGCCTCCTGACCTAAACGAGACATTAGCAATAGGCATTTCTGTGGCAGAGAGCTGCTTGTGTTCTGGATGGTAACCAAGCACACGCTGATGAATATGGGTGTAGTTATTTCTTGGAACTCTAAGAGGTTGCAGAGGAGCAGCTGGGTTACTGGGGAACATTTTACGAGCCTGTCTTTTTCTTTTATGTTCCCAGAGAGGTCATTGCTCTCTTCCCGACTGGGAATTTTCTTTCTTTGGCAGGACCTGGGACTCTGCAGGTATGGCGGTGCCATGGCTGCTGCCAGGGCAGGTGCTTCCTGCAGGTGGCCTGGCACCTTATCTCCCCTGCCCTCAGCTCCTTCCGGGCTTTCCTGGCTTACCTCCCACAGCAGAAATAACCCAAGGCCAAACATTAACAGTGAAGTCGTAAAACCACGTGATGCTCAGATGGCTCAGTGGTCTGGACTCTCTGTGCCCTGTTATCGGAGAAATGTCACCTCACCTCCCCATGGATGGAGAAGGTGGAGTGGCTGCCATGAGAAGCTACCCAGCACTCCGGCCTCCAGACCGCCACCCTAAGAACTGGCTGAGGAGGCCACTATCACCTGATGTGTAGGGGGTTGCAGAGCCCGTAGCAATGTCTTTTTGTATTGAAAGAGGTACGTTCTGGCGTAGTGAGCAGGAAATCTACCAGCTTGTTGTGGGCTCCACTGTACATATATTTTTCAGAGCTTATAGATACCTGCATTGTGTTGGAAGACATGCCTGCCTTTCAAGTACCCTGGTGTATGTACATCAATCTGCTGTGTCTCTTTTGGTTCTTAGAGCCTTGTGCAGTGTCTCCTGCAGCAGCGCATTGTTGTTGAGCTGAGTGAATACTGAATAAGGAACATTTATGTCCACCTACATGGTGATCTCCACACATGCATGTCTCCAGGGTGGGGTACCTGCAGACACACACACATGCATGTCTCCAGGGTGGAGGTACCTGCAGACACACACATGCATGTCTCCAGGGTGGGGGTACTTGCAGACACACACATGCATGTATCCAGAGTGGGGGTACCTGCAGACACACATGCCTGTGCACTTCATTTCTATGCCACACTCTGTGCAGAGCAAACACAGTAGCATACACACGTCTGTCTGTCTTGCACCTCGTGGTCATGTGCAGATGGATAAGCACATAAATGTGTCTGTGATGAGAGAAAGTGGTCTCATGCGTGATGGATAGGTTGACAGCGTCCCATAAAGGCCACCTTTCATTTGTGTCCTGGAATGCTTGTATACACTTCCGGTTGTAGACTGATTATGTTTCTTCTGTGACGTTCTTTTCATTTTTAAATACTTATTATTATATTTTATGTGTATGAGTCTTTTGCCTGCATGTACAGATACTTACCATGTGCTTGCCTGGTGTCAGAGGAGGTCAGAAGAGGACATCAGAGCCTCTGGAGCTGGAGTTATGGATGGTTGTGACCTGCCATGTGGGTGCTGGGAATTGAACTCAGATCCTTTGGAAGAACAGCCAGTGCTCTTACCAGTTGAGCCATGTCTCTGGCCCCTCACCGATGTCCTTATTACACAGTGGACACTTGGCGCATAGAGGTAGCACGATTGTGTACAGGCAGATAGTATGAGGATCAATGAAAACGTGGTCGCTGACAGCCAAGAAGGAGGCTGAAGGAGAAACTGAACATGAAGAAACCTTTGTCTCAGAATTCCAGCTTCTAGAACTGTGAGAAAAATTATTTGTGTTGCCTAAACCATCTCACCTATTTTTTAAAGGGTTTTGTTTGTTTGTTTGTTTTGTTTTTAAAGACAGGGTTTTTTTGGGGGTCTGGAGAGATGGCTCAGAGGTTAAGAGCATTGCCTGCTCTTCCAAAGGTCCTGAGTTCAATTCCCAGCAACCACATGGTGGCTCACAACCATCTGTAATGGGGTCTGGTGCCCTCTTCTGGCCAGTAAGCATACACACAGACAGAATATTGTATACATAATAAATAAATAAATATTAAAAAAGATAGGGTTTTTTTGGTGTAGCCCTGGCAGTCATGAAACTCACTCTGTAGGCCAGGCTGACCTAGAACTCAGAAATATGCCTGCCTTTGTCTCCTGAGTGCTGGGATTAAAGGTGTGTGCCACCACCACAGGTTTAAATTCAAGGTCTTATTAAGTAGACCATGTTCTGTGAGTTCGAGGCCTGCTTGGTCTACAGAGTAAGTTCCAGGACAGCCAAGGCTACACAGAGAAAAAGCCCATCTCAATAAACCAAAACCAAACCAAACCAAACCAAACCAAAACAAACAAACAAACAAACAAAAAACCCAGAAAAGAAAGAAAGATAAAGACCATGGTGATCTTCCCAAGAAGTTGTCAACCTGTCCATCATGCATGACATCACATTCTCTCATCACAAGTACCAACAATGTTGTTTAAATAGGATCTTTCAGTTCAGAATTCCAAGGTCCTTTGAGGAAAAGGGAGTGAAGGAGAAGGGAAGGAGGGGGAGGAAGAGGAGGAAGAAGGAGGAGGGAAGAGGTGGAGTGAAGGAGGAGCTGCTCTAGATTAATATTCCCTTCAAGAATAGTGATGACAATAAGCAGGAGGAAACAGTTTTAATCTACAGGGATGAAGCCTCAACCTGCTGGAGCGTGAAGTTTCCTGGGTATGTATTTACATGTTGAACAGGGGCAGCTTCAGACTATGGTCTTATGGTTTCTTTACTTCTCCTTCCCTCCTCCTTCTTCCTTCCTTCTCCTTCCGTCCTCCTCCTTCCCTTCTCCTTTCTTCCTCCTCCTTCCCTTCTCCTTCTCTTCTCCTCTTTCCCTCCTCCTTCCCTATCCTCTTCCCTCCTCCTTCCCCATCCTCTTCCCTCCTCATCCTTCCCTTTTCCTCCTTCCCTCCTCCTCCTTCCCTCCCCTTCACTCCTCCTCCCTCTTTCTTTTGTCTTCTCCTCCTCTTCTTTCCTCCCTCCTCCTCTTTGCTTCATGCAGCTCAGGCATTGACTTTTAACATGCTTTGTACTCATAGACCACCCCATCTTCCTGCCTCCACTTTCCAAGTGTTGGGATTACAGGTATGTATGCACCACCATACTCAATTCATGAGGTGCTGAGAATTAAACCTAGGGCCTTATGTATGGCAGGAAGATAAGCACTCTGCCAGCTGCACCATCTCCTGGTCTCCAAGATACGTTTTCTCCAATGTCATGGCTAGAATAAAGAACTCCGGGGGGGGGGGGGGGCTGGAGAGATGGCTCAGTGGTTAAGAGCATTGCCTGCTCTTCCAAAGGTCCTGAGTTCAATTCCCCGCAACCACGTGGTGGCTCACAACCACCTGTAATGGGGTCTGTTGCTCTCTTCTGACCTGCAGGCATACACACAGACAGAATATTGTATACATAATAAATAAATACTAAAAAAAAAATAACTCCGGTGTCTCCTTTGGGCTCGACCACCAACCTGTTCTCTGGCTTCACTTTCTTGTGACCTGGGCTGTATTTGTCGAGTGGTCAGTCTGTCTCATGGGTTCCTAGGAGGATCGAAGGAGCTAAGAGAACAGTAGCTGCTCTGAAGAGTTAAGAATATATTTCCTAGTGGCCAGGACTTTAAAAAAATTAGAAACAAACCAAATCTTAAATGTTTGGGCATCTCAACAATGAGTTTGTGTCAGGCACAGGCTCCTAGGATAAAGAATTAAACACAGCAAGGGGCATAGCCAAACAGGAAGAAAGCCATAGGGTATGTTAACCAGGACCCCAGATAGTAGCTTTATACTGAGAGATTTGGAGTATGGGCAGGGACTGGAGGAGGCTCTGTCATAGGGCGTGCAGGAGTCACAAGAGGTTTGATGGAGGAAGTGGGGATTGGCAGAATTTAATAGGGAGAATAAAAGTTGGGGGGAATGGAGCACTCTGAGTCAGAGGGCCAGAGAATGGCGCTTGCACTGTGGGGCAGGACCTTTAAACCAGAGTTAGGCCTGGTAAAGATTAAAAGAGAAAACACGAAACTAGGTTAATTTTTGAATTAACTGGAACTGACCCAGCCCAATGGTTAATCTGTTTGACCCCTTTAGGAATTGCCTGGACCCTGTCCCAGGCATACCTAACACAAGGTGAGGATCGGGGGCAGCCTGGAGCAGAGCTGAGATGTCACACTGTCAAAGCCTCGAATCTTTTCTAGAGGCAAAATGAGGACAGGAAGGAGCAAATGAGAGGGGCTGAGGTTTCAAAGGGAATCAATGGTCAAAACAGGGACAAGAACTCCCGTCTCTGGGATGAGTTCCAGGTGATTTCCTAAACTGTCACCAGGTTGAGAAGTGAACTTGACCTCAGAGGCTTTTTTTATCCAGCATTGGGTGAGGTCCAAAGTTGAGGTCCAACTCTGTCTATGCAGCTGCGTAACTGGTTGGTTGTTTCTGGGTGTAGGGACAGCTGAATAACCAAGCCAGCAGTTTCTGGGCCCGGCTACTTTAACAATGACCAGAAGACATTGTTATCAATTAACTTCTACCAGGCTAATTGATAGTTTTTATTGTGCCAGAAGGATTTTTGGGCCCACAGCTGTAGGCTTTGGCTTTGATCTTTTTTTTTTTCCAATTCACGTTCTGCTCTGAAAGAAACTGAATCAGCTGAAGATAAATTCTTTTAAAATTATGTGTGGATGTGTGTGTGTGTGTGTGTGTGTGTGTGTGTGTGTGTGTGTGTGTACCTGTGTGCAGGTGCCCATGGAGGTCAGAAGAGGGCGTCGGATCCCTGGGACTGGAGTCACAACAGCTGCGACTACTATGGGCGCTGGGAATCTAACTTGGGTCTGCCGCCAGAACAGTGTGGGGAGGGAGATAGCGCCGCAGCTGAGAACACTTGCTGCTCCTCCAGAGGACCAGAATTTTATTTCCGGAACCCACATGGAGGATCACAACCATCTGTCACTCCAGTTTCCAGTAATCCGAGGCCCTTTTCTGGCAGCCGACAGCACGGGGCGCATAGGAGAGATGGCTCAGAGGTTGGAAGCACTGACTGTTTTTCCAGAGGTTCTAAGTTCCATTTCCAGCAAATACATGGTCACTTACAACCATCTATAATGAGATCCGATGCCCTCTTCTGGCATGCAGGCATGCATATAGACAGAACCCTGTGTATATAATAAATAAATTCTTTTCAAAGTATCATTATTTATCTAGAAATGCTAAAAGTATCTTTCTTGGCCTTTTCTATGGACTCCGTTATTTCTGGGCTCCAAAGTTGCCCTCCAGCTACGATGTAGCAGAAGATGATTTTGAAATCCTGATCTTCCAGCTCCCATTTTCTGAGTGCTGAGATTATATACATCTGCCGCCATACCCTGGTTTATGTGCTGCAGAGGACAGAATAAAGGCGTTTGTGGTTGTTAGCAAGTACTCTACCAACTGAACTATACCCCAGCTCTCCACTATATTTTCTGTTTATTTCTCTCTGTCTGTTTCTTTCTTTTGAGGTGAGCTATCTCCATGTCCCCCCGCTGCTGTGGAGAAGTGACCTTGGCATGCAGGTCTAGCACTCACAGAGATCCCTGTGTCCTGCCTCCGAGTGCTGGGGTTAAAGGCCTGCACCACTATGCTGGCTATGTTCTTTCTTGTTTTTTTGAGGGGACAGAGATGAGCAGAGACTCAGCCTGGCCTCAGAAACAATCCTCTTGCCTCTGTTTCCTGAGTCCTGGGATTATAAGGTCTCTGCCATCATACTTAGCTGGACTGTCTTGTAGAGATCCTTGTGTATACATAAAATTAACAAAACTTGGGCCTGGAGAGATGGCTCAGCACTGGCTGCTCTTCCAGAGACCCTGGATTTGATTCCCAGCACCCTCACAATGGCTCACAACCATTTGTAATTCTAGTTCCAGGAGATCTGATACCCTTTTCTGGCTTTCATGGGGACCATTCACAAGTGGTGCGTAGACACACGTGCAGGCAAAACATGCATACCCTTAAAAAACTAAAAAGAACAGATCGATAGAATTTCTATGAGTTAATACACTTTGGGTTAATTTGGGTCCCAGGTCCATCTAAAGAGCCCCCTTCAGAAAGGGAGACATTCAAGAGCTCTCTTGCTTCCCTACATATGTAGGCATACACATAAAAATGCATTCTCTTTGATTTCATTGTGATATTGGACATACAGTGGATCCAGAGACTGCGTAGCTCACGGTCCCTCTCAGCGAGTCTGTTTTAATGTCTTCATCATGTCATTTTTATAACCACTGAGGTCAGCCACTGGCTTTTGTTTTCCTGTAGAAGGCCAGTTTGTATGTATTCTGCCTTCCAAATGCTCTCTATTGTAGACTTGAGCTGCTGTTTAGCAGAAAGCACAGGTTGTATGTAAATAAATGGGTCTGACATGTAAAAATTTCCTTATATATATTATAATTAAACTTTATGTGATTTTCACATTATTCATTATACTAAGATTTTTATTTTTAATTTTATTTTACCTTATGTACATGTATGTATCTATGTATACTACACGAGTGCGGTGATCTTGGAGTTTAGAAGAGGGTGTTGGATCCTCTAGAGCTGGAATTCTAGGCAGTTGTGAGCTGAGGGATGGGGACGCTGGGGACTGAACTCAGGCCCTCCAGAAGAGTATCCTTGAGCCACCTCGTTAACTGCCTTACAGTTCAATCGTTTTTGAGCTCGGTCTCATTTTGTAGCCTTGGTTGGCCTGGAATCCACTATACAGACTACAATGGCCTCAGATTCACAGAAATACACCTGTCTCTGCCTCCTGGGTATTGGCATTGCTCAACAAAATTTAACTTTTTAATTAACAGTAATTATACTTCTTTATGGGGGTAGAGTGTGCTATTTAATAATCAACTCTGATATT
Organism: Arvicola amphibius; assembly: GCF_903992535.2. Classification (NCBI taxonomy): domain Eukaryota; kingdom Metazoa; phylum Chordata; class Mammalia; order Rodentia; family Cricetidae; genus Arvicola; species Arvicola amphibius. The sequence goes on along the minus strand of NC_052047.1, from coordinate 66,876,701 downwards.
TAGACCATCCATCATCTCAAGTAGTTATTATTTCTTTGTGATGAATATAGTCAAATTCTTTCTTCCAGATTCCCCCCCCCAGCTTTTTGAGACAGGGTTTCTTTGTATAACCTTAGCCGTCTGAAAACTAGCTCTGTAGAGCAAGCTAGCCTCAAACTCATAGAGATCTGCCTGCCTCTGCCTCCTGAGTGTTGGGATTAAAAGTGTGCACCACCACTGCCCAACTTCTTCCAGCCATTTGGATAGATTATTTTCTAAGGGCGACTGTAACAGATTACCAAAAGCTGAGTGACTTAAAACTATAGAAACATTCTTTCTTCCAATGATCTATGCTCCCAACCTCCAGACAATAGAAATCTATTCATTCATGGCTCAGGGAGCTGCAAGTCTGAATGGAGAATGCATTGGCCATGCTGTGTCTGAGGATCTTGTGTAAATACCTAATCCTTCTTGTGGAGACTCTCTCCTGGCTTCCGGTGGCTCCTGGAGAAGCTTGCCGACTTTTACCGTTGCCACCACATGGCATTCTTCCTGTTGCTGTGTCTTTGCTTCTCTGTCTAACAGGATCTGAGGAGCTGCAACCCTGAATGACCTTTGATCTGAGCCTCAAGTACCATACAGCAGAAGCACAGCTGACAGACCGCTAGACAGACTCATGGGAGTGTGCCCTCTAATGAACAACGCAATGTGCAAACTTCAGAAACACTTGTCTTTTGACAGTCATTGTTGATTCTGTAGAAATCTTGTGAAATCATGAATGTTTCTCCCTTCCATGGTGGGATTCATCCCAAAATATCCCAGCAGTGTACAAGCCATTCTTTAAACCTGACTTCTCCTGTACTGACAACTGTACATCTTTTCCCTCACCATGGGGCCCTGGTGTGAAAGCATTCACTCAGCCAAACCTTTGTTTCTCACAGTCAAATCTGCATAAACCTAGTGCCCCACAATTATCCTTATTGACAGGACTTATTGACAAGAAAGGAGCCCCAGGTAGGAGGCACTGGGAAGACAGACAGCATGTCTGCTCTAACTGATAAACAGGTCTAGACAGCCCTGAATTCTCTAGCAGCAGACTCAGGAAGGTGTAATCTACTGGTCTTTGCTACCCTAAGACGACATTAATATTCTATACTTACCTTCACCTTTCATTTAACACAAGGTCTTAGTCTAGGAAATTAACTGTTTGCACCTTTACCCCTAAAAAACATAAAGGAAAAAGCTTAGATCGCTAAGCCAACCCCAAAGAAAGGAATTCCTTCTCTCCTGGGTGCCAGCGGATACAGCACCCCGAGGGTCAAGCTCCATCCTAATCCTCCAGGTGTCTGCCAGGGAGCTTCACAGCGGTGCCCCTTTTGGGACACCCATCTTGTCAGTCTTTCATCTGTCTTGTTAGCCCTTAAAAAATGCATGCTTGTGTGGGACATAAGCTAGAAATCTTGTGTGATGGGTGGAACAGCGAGGGCAACATTGAGAGAGCCTTGGAGAGAGCATAGGAAGAATAAAGGAGACATGGATCAAAAAGACTTATGTGAGCTAATGGATTCATCAACCCTCAGATATCTTAGCCAGTTTCACCTGCTATAGTGATAATTCTGAATCCTGAGACATTTAGAGGGGCTTCACCCCAACCTAAACCTCAGTAGATCTTGTTTCTAATTACACCAAAAATTGCAAGTGAAGCCACATTCTGTGGTTCTGGACAGACATGGGCTTTGGGGAGGACAGTCATAAACCCAGCCTGGAGCAGTTTTACCAAGAGGCTCCTACATTTACTGCACATCTGAACCAGCCACACGGCTTCTCACAGCACAGGCTGCTGGCCTCATCCCTAGGCTTTCTCACCTGTATGTCTGTAGAATAGACCCCAAGTGATGCTGCCACCGCTGGTCCGGTGACTACATGAGAGCTACTTCCTCTGTTGAGGGTTCTCTGTTTAGGTCTGTACTCCATTTTTTTTTTGATTGGATTATGTGTTCTTTTGGTGATCAGTTTCTTGAGTTCTTTGTATATTTTGGAGATCAGACCTCTGTCTGATGTGGAGATAGTGAAGATCTTTTCCCATTCTGAAGGCTGTCGTTTTGTCTTGTTGACCATATCCTTTGCTTTACAGAAGCTTTTTGGTTTCAGGAGGTCCCATTTATTAATTGTTTCTCTCAGTGTCTGTGCTGCTGGGGTTCTATTTAGGAAGTGTACTTCCCAGGCTATTTCCTCTTAATTGATTTTTTTCCTGGAAAGAAAAGAGAAGCACATAAAAATTCAGGAAGTAACTGAACCATACAAAGTCTAGGATGTAAGCAAAATTTAAAGGCTCAGGAAGCTCCTGAAATGTATGAGACCCACAGGCCTCTCCCCAAGATAATAGCAGCAGTAGAACACTACGGGAGAGAGCAGACTCTCCTACTGGCCAACCTGTCTGCCAGTTGGTCTGGGAGCTTGAGGGACACAGCTTTTATGAGCTGTCACTCACGCCGAGGGGGGCTTCTGAGCAATGCAACTGGCTTTGAGTCATTCATGTTCCTGTGAGTGACCTCCCACCAGGGTCCTCTGAGGAACCTTAACAAACTCTCTAGCTTACTACGATAGACTTGGGTGGAGCTGTTTCTTGGTCTGTCCTTAGGGCCTATCTGGAGTGAATATACTTTGTCCACATTTCCCAGAAAAGCTGGAGAGCAGAATCTTTTCTCGGAGTATGTGCAATGGCCTTACTTCCCTTATCTTTGAACTTTGAGTGCCTGCTGGTCTGGGTGAGTTTCCGGGACTAAGGGCCAGGACTCTTGGCTTCCACTTCTGCTCTGTTGACATATGACGGAGGTTGGGGGTGGAGCTTGTAAAAGAACACTTGCCTCCCTGGACTTTGATAAACACTGACATTCTGTCTTTCTTAGACCTTAAGTAAGAAAGTTTTGATTAGTTCTTGGCTTCTGTGTTGCTTTGTCAACTCTAAATATATGTTCATGAGACTCAGACTAGGAATTGTTGAGCTCATGATTTCTCTCTTGTGCTTTCTTTACTAACTTCCCACCCATTTATCCATCCACACACCTACTCTTGTATCCCTCCATGCATGCGTGCATGTATCCATCCATCCATCCACCAATCCACTTACTACACCCTGAGTATCTGTTGTGTAGTAAGCATTGCTCTCAACAGGACAGAGTTGGGCTAACAGAGCCGTGTCTTTTTTGTTTGTTTGTTTGTTTTTAAGATTTATTTATTTATTATGTATACAACATTCCTTCCCTGTATGCTTGCATGCCAGAAGAGGGTGCCAGATCTCATTATAGATAGTTGTGAGCCACCATGTGGTTGCTGGGAATTGAACTCAGGACCTCTGGAAGAGCAGTCAGTGCTCTTAACCTCTGAGCCATCTCTCCAGCCCCCAGAGCTTGGTCTTGTAGGGAGGGACTCAGACAATGGAAACACATTTGAGGAATTTACAGCTATGGCTTAGATACTTTTAACTAAGTATCTGGCCATAAGACAACTTTACACTGTAGGTTTGCTTGTCAGCAATGGACACTTGTCTTAGCTGGGATTTTACAGCTGTGATAGACACCGCGACCATCACCACACTCCATCCATCCATCTCTGAGGGAAGTTAGGGCAGGAAGGAACATGGAGGCAGGTTCTGAAGCAGAGACCATGGAAGAATGCTACTTACTGGCTTGCTCCTCATGGTTTGCTCGGCCTGCTTTCTTATCCTATCCAGAGCCACCTGCCCAAGGGTGGTATCACTCCCCACAGAGATAGGATCACACACATCAATCACTAATTAACAAAATGCCCCACAGGCTTGATTACAGGCCAATTTTTTAAAAAAACATTTCTTTCTTTCTTTCTTATGTTTATAGATGTTTTGCTTGTATGTATGTATGCATGCATGTATGTATGTATGTATGTGTGTATGTATGGATGTATGTGTGTATGTGTGCATACATGTATGTATGTATGTGTACCACATGCTCATGGAAGTCAGAAGAGGGTGTTAGCTCCCTGGAAACTGGAGTTACAGATGGTTATGAGCCACTATAGAGGTTCTGAGAACTGAACTCAGGTCTCTTGCAAGAGCAGCCAGTGCTATTAACTACTGGACCATCTCTCCAGCCCCAGGCCAATCCTATGGAGGCATTTCTCAATGTAGTTCTACCTTCTCAGATAGCTGGAGCTTGTAGCAAGTTGACAAACAGCAAGAACAACCAAACTAACCCTCAGTGTAAGAATAGCAAACGCCATAAGAGGGCTGGCAGTCAGTTGGTGAGCGTGTAAAAGCCTCCAGTCTGGCCCACACCAGGGAGGCAGAGGAAGAGGATCAGAAGTTTAACGTCATGCTTGGATACACAGCAGGTTTGAAGCCAGCTTGAGATACACGAAACTGTGTCTCAAAACAGAGACATACACAGCAATTAACCTCTGAGGAGGGAGTTGAGTCCCACTCAGTGCACTTGCCTGTCCTGCTTCCCTCTTAAGTGTCCTGTCATGGAGTTTCCAGGTCTGATTGTTGCCCCTCCAGAAATCCTGACCCACCCAAAAGAACTATTTCAAAACTTACTGTGCTGAAATTTACCAGTTAACACTGACTTGCAGATATCAGGGACTATAATTAAGAGGGCAGAAGCCTCTAGAATCTATTTGTCTGTCTGTCTGTCTGTCTTTCTGTCTATATGATACAATATTTCTATATTAGTGGGAATATCTTGTGCTCTTCCTAGTGGGGTGAATGAATAATTCGGCATGGCTGACGTGCTGAGTCATATTTGACTACTAGAGAGAGACTGAGATTGTGGCTGCTGACCTCACGATGAAGGATGCCGCATGCTGGGCCTTATTCTGAGAGTAACAAGGAACTATGAGTTTTTACTTTGGAGGAGTATTTTCTCTTTCTCTCTGAGACAAGATGGAATTGCAGTGAAATCTGGAGACCTCAGGGTGCTACGGTTAGACTGTGAACTTTTGATCTTCCTGCCTTGGCTTCCCGAGTTCTGGGATTAGAGGTGTACACCGCCATTAGGGGCTGTGAGAGGATCTCTTGGGCAGCAGGTGAAGTGACAGGGAGAATAGTCAGGGCATCAACGGTTTCAACAGAGGTTTCAAACAGAGGCCAGCACCACGGTCTCACAGAGAATAAATTCAAGAAGGTATCTTGTGATCTTCTAGGTACAGGCTTACTATCCCAACTTCTTGGGAGGCCAAGCCAGAAGGATCTCAAGTTCAAGGCTAGCTTAGACTACATAGCAGTTTTGAAGTCAGTTGGGCATTTAGCATGATCTTGCCTCCAATCTAATGTGGGTGGGTTGGCATGTGTTCTGTGAAGGAGGGCTTTCTCATCATAGATGAGGCATTGTATTCAAACCCATGAAAATAAGGAAAAAGATGTCTTTAAGTCTTTAGTGTGGGCCACTAGGTGTTTGGGTGTGCAGAAGAGGGAGGGAGCCATGTGTGGGGAGCATGTGAGGTACAGGCTTGAGTTCCAGGGAGCCTGCTCTTGGGTCCAGCCACACTCTCTCTGTCCCTTCTTAGATTATGTCAGCCAAGTTCACTCCCACTGGAAGGCCACTTTGTTCCTTTTCCTGTGGTTTCTCTGTGCCTGGCTCCTCTCCCTTCTCACATCTCAGCAACGCAAAGACAGAGACCTCTATTGTTTTGTATAATCCAGGCCAATTACAGGACTTGGCACATAGGGAATACACAATGAACATCAAATAAACAAGCAAGTGGTGCCTAAAATCCAGAAGCAAGGCTGGGGAAAGTAGATATGTACTCGTCACAGCGAACAGAGGGGCTCAGAGGCAGAAAAACCCTTCACAGTTGGAGCAAGGCTTGAGAATTCTTTCTTTGTGATGATTTTTGTTAATGGTGGTGGAAATGCCTGGGCACAAATCCCTTCTAACTGGCTGTGTGACCTTGGGTAAGTAGCCTCTTATCTGTACAGGGACTGATAATTTGTGAATGTTTAGATGGGATGAAGCCTGTATAGGTATCAGGCATAGGCAAGTATTCAATAACTATTAGCTATTGTCATTATTTATTAAATATGATTTTATGACAAGAAACACACAAAGCCTTCCCTCCCTCTTCCCCCTCCCCCTCCTTCTCTCTTTTCCTCCCTCCCTCCCTTTATCCCTCTTTCCTTTCTTCCCTCCTTTCCTCCTTTTTCCCTTCTTCCCCTTTCCTTTCCCTTCCTTCCTTTCTCCCTTCCTTCCTTTCTTCCTCCTCCCTCCCTCCCGCCCTCTCTCCCTCCTTAGCTCCCTCCCTTCCTCCTTCCTTTCTTCTTCCTTTTCCTTTCCCTTCCTTCCTTTTTTCCTTCTTTCCTTGCTCCCTCCCTTCTTCCATTTCCTCTTTCTGTCAGGGTCTCCTTATACACTCCTGGCTGGCCTGGGTCTCAGTAGTCCAGGTTGCTGTCAAATCTGCCTCTGCCTTCTGATGGTTGAGATTACAGGCAAGTACCACCCTGCCAGGCTATGTAAAACCAATACACATTTTTTTGATGGGGCAGGATCTTATGTATACCACCTATAATTTCCTGTATAGCCAAGGATAACCTTGAACTTCGGAGCCTCCTCTTTTCAAGTTCCCACCTCACAATTACAGGACCATAGTTGTGCAATGCCGTACCTGCTTTACGCAGTCAGTGCAGGACCTTGAACCCAGGACTTTGTGCACACTAAGAAATCAATCACTCTGCCAAATGAGCCACTTTTCCAGCCCTCACTGTTTTCTCTCGAGACTGTCTCTTTATATCTCAGGCTAGCCTCAGGTTTGTGATCCCGTTGCCTTAGTATCATGATAGGCAAATATCACTACAGCTGGCTTCCAGTGTAAGTGCCAAACTTTCACAATAATTTAGAGAGATAAGAATTTTATTTAAAAACAAAACAAAACCCCATAATCCCTAGTTGAGAGAGCAGAGGCTCAGAAAGAAGGGACTGAGCTACATTCACCTGTTGGGAGGAAGAGGCTCTGGGAGCTAGGCTTAGGTTTACCTGATGTTAACGCTTACACTCCTAACTCGCCATACTGCATCCCGTGCCATGCCGTGAATCCTAGTGTGATAAGGGGAACTAGCTGCAGATACTGGTTGTGATTCTGAGGTCCCGCCTCTTAGAGCCTAGGTTATCCCCCTCAGAAGCCATAGAGGTCCTCTTTGAAAGGGCAGTAGGAAGCATGTCTGGAGACTAAGGGCACTGCCAGATCAGTGTTCCCTGCTCTGCTGGGAAGACAGCATTGGGAGACTTTTTGACAGATGCAGCCTCCTGGTCCACATGAACCCCATAAACTGAGGCATTTCTGGCCAGTCAGCACATTGATGTTCAGTATCTACAACCTTTGGGCCAGATAAGAGACTTCAACTAAAGCATTTTCTTCTCTTTGAACACTTAATTATCTAACCACTTATTAACTTGTTTGATACTATGATAAATAATAAGAAATGACCTTTGAACTCATTCATTGACAACCAAGTGTTCTGAGGAAAAGTATTCTATATACACATAGATGCACGTGTATACACTCACTCAGCTGCAACTCCCGCCTCCCAGGCATCCAACCACACTGACCTCTGTACTCTTGGGAACGCAGCAGTCTTGCAAGGATTAGGCTGTACATGCAAGGGCATTTATTACTCAGCCTGAATACACACACACACACACACACACACACACACACACACACACACAGAGCCAACAAACAAAAAAGACAAAAAACCCAAAACAAACAAAACAAAACCAAAACCACTCCCCCCCAAACTGCAAACCCTAACAACCACATGCACAGAAAAACAGAACCAAAAATGGAAAAAAAATCCACTAATCATCCTCAAACGACCTAAATTTGGAAGAACAGAAACTAAGACCAAACCAAGAATTTTAGCTTTTGTTTATCAACTATGCTCACTAGATGCCTGGGATTATACTAAACTCTACATCCTCCCCACCCCCATTGGAGACCGGGACTGTGATAAAATCACGATGGGTCAAGGGCGTGTGCACACACTAGAATTTGGAAGCCTTCTGACACAGCTTGTTCCAGGGCACGCAACCAATTAGCCAGAGAAGTCAACACCCCAAACCAAACAAAAATGAAAACCAAAACAAAGACAAAAACCCACTAAAGTTTATTTCTCAAAAAAATGTACTTTACCTTATTGTATGTGATGTCTTGTCAGTGTTCAGGTGCATTTTAGCTAAAACTAGTGAATACGCTAACTTAGATGGTTGTTGAAGCCTATCCAGTTGGCATTATTTGGCCCTTAAGCTCTTACATCTCTTAGCATGGAGGACGAAGAAAGCTGTATGTACATTGTTGCTTGAGGGTCTGTGCATTTTAGGGCAGATTTGTATTTGCAGTGTCAGTAGGCAAGTGAGTGGAAAATGCTAATACACTATTGGATTTTTTTATTTCCAGTTTGATTTCAGCTTATACCCTGGTTGGAAAACCTCAATTTATGTTCATGACGGTGGGAATGTTTTAAAATGTCTGCATTCTTTCTAATAAACTGTTGGAAGATAAAAAAAAAAACCCAAACAAAACAAATGAAACCAAAAGCCCCCCAAAACATGGAATTTGTTTTCTGTTGTGCAATCCCTCCTGGACACGGAGCCGGTGATACTCCGTGGAGGAAACTGAGTTTTTCCTTTCCCAGCAGATATCAGTTGATAATAGCGTCTTGGTTAGGGATGACCACTTTCCTTTATCAGTACTGAGACTTTGTGTGGTTTGAACCTGTGCAGATCTTGTGTGTGCTGCCATAGTCTCTGTGAGTTCCTATGTGTATCACCCCTGCTGTGTCTGGATGATTCTGTTTGCTACCTTTGGCTCTTACCATCTTTCTGTCTTATCTTCCTCACAGATCCCCAAGCCCTGAGGGGAGGGGTTTGATAAAGGCATTCGTAGGGTTGAGAGCTCCAAAGTCTCTCACTCTCTGTACACTGTCCAGTTGGGGGTCTCTGCATGAATTCCTTTATACTACAAGAAGAAGCTTTTCTAGTGAGGGTCAAGTGATGCACTGATCTATGGATATAGCAATTAGCTACTAGGAGTAATTTTATTGCTATTTTATTTTAGCAGAGTAAAGTTGTATCCTTGATTTCATGGCCTGTCTATTCCTAAGTTCTTGGTCACTTTATCGTGTCAGGTATGTGTTCCGTCTCATGGCATGGGCCTTAAATCCAATTCTAAAAAGTGGTTGGTTATCCCTTAACACTTGTGCCACTATTGCACCAGCACACCGTAAAGGCAGGTCTCTGTTGTAGGTAACGGAATGATGCTGATTGTTATCAGTCTCCTCCAGTAGGATGCAGAGTACCTTCCAACACCATGCTTAGTCAATAGGGGTGAAGCTTCTAGATGGGCACCAGATCAGTTTCTCCATGTTTGATGGCATAAGTAAAGTGGTATTGTCACCAATGGAGCCTTACTACCAGGTTGTGGAGAGTAACCAATAGCTTTGGCAATAGCCTGTGATCACTGGGGAAGGTGGTCCGTGGAGCTACATTAGCGACAGCTCAACAAGCTGTAACCTATTTCTGGCACTGAAGGTTTTACTTGGTGTCACAAGATGTCTAGTTAGGGATTGTCTTCCCCGTTACGTGGTGACTCCATTTACTTTCTATATGCATATATTTAAGGACTTTTTTTTTTCCCAAGAAAGGGTTTCTCTGAATAACAGCCCAACCTGTCCTGGAACTAGCTCTTGTAGACCAGGCTGGCCTCGAACTCACAGAGATCTGCCTGCCTCTGCCTCCCGAGTGCTGGGATTAAAGGTGTGTGCCACCAATGCCTGGCATTGAGGACACTGCTACAGTAGTAGGTTTCTCTACAAAAGGTTTTTAATGGTAGTTATCTTCCTCCATATTCCTCTTTATGCGGCTCTCCTTTTCACCTCCTCATTTATATTCCTGTTCTAGTTTCTCTTTCATCTGTTTATAATACTATGTTCTATTACCCCTTCTTTGGATGATTCTATTCTCTGCCCTGGACCTATCTGCTGTCTGTCTGTCTGTCTGTCTATCTATCTATCTATCTATCTATCTATCTATCTATCTATCTATCTATCTACCTACCTACCTACCCATTACCTATCTACCCATCACTTGTCCCTCTATACAGTTCTCTATCCATCCACCTCTGTCTAGCACTCTTTCTCTCATGGGAGACTGTATCTCCCTTGGTTGTGGTTTTCTACCTTAATTTCATGCTGAATTTTGGAGTTTCTCTTTTATGAAGCAGCAAGGACATAGTTATTAAGATACTTTATTCAGCATCTTGTTAAGTTATGATGTTGTTATGATGTTATTATAACCTTAGTATATTATTAAGATACTTTATTTTGGGCCATAGATATTTTGTTACAGTTTAAAATTTACAAAAGCAAATCGATTCCTCTTTAGTGTTTATCTGTATAAGTTTGACAAAAGCAGAGGGCGTGGGGACTGGAGAGATGGCTCAGTGGTTAACAGCATTGGCTGCTTTTCCAGAGGACCTGGGCTCAATTCCTACACTCTGATGGCACCTCACAACTGTCTGTAACCCCAGCTTCAGGGGATCTGGCACCCTCACACAGACATACATGAAGGAAAAACACCAGTGTACATAAAAATAAATCATAAAAATAAAAAAAACATAAAAAAGGAGAGAACACTAGTTCTCAGCACCAATATTGGGAGTCTCACAACTACTTGTAACTCTAACTAGTTCCGGGGGATCTATGACCCACTCTGGCCTCTTTGGGTGCCTGTATACATGTGCACAGACACATGCATATATATAAAAATAAAGTCAATCTTTAAAAAGACACGTTAGTCTTTTTTTCTTTGCTATTCTTTTTTTTTAAATTTTTATTGAGCTCTACATTTTTCTCTGCTCTCCTCCCTGCCTCTCCCCTCCCTCTATAACCCTCTCCCAAGGTCCCCATGCTCCCAAAGACGTGTTAGTCTTAAAGAAATAAAAAAAAAATCAACTGGACACATGTAACACTAAATGCTAGCAAGGAGACTGGGCAACAGGAAGTCTCTTTCATTGCTTGGGGGGGGTGTAAAATAATACAGCCACTTTGAATGCTGGGGATTGAGCCCCGGGGCCTTGCATGCACCAGGCAGGCTCCACCCCACTGAATTATATCGTCAGTCCTTGCAACACGGGCACAGCCACTTTAGATGACAGTTTAGCAGCTTCTCACAAAGTGAGACTCCTAGCAGCCAAGTGGTGATGTGTTTGCTTTAATGATTTGAAAAACTGACACACGAGTGTCTATAGTAGCTATCTTCTGAACTGCTAAAAGCTGGAATGAACCAACATGCCACCTTTAGTAGGCAAACGGATAAACTAATAGATCCATAAAACTAATACTACTTCAGGATAAAATCAGTGATCTCTCAATTCAAGAGACTTCAGAGAGGGGGTTCAGTGGGGTAAGGTGCTTGCTGGCAAGCCAGACAACCCGAGTTCAATCCTCAGGGCCCACATGATAGAGGGAAAGAACTAACTCCTGAAACTTGTCCTTTGACTTCCACACATGTGTTGTGACACGTATGTGCATTTTCGTATACACAACAAATGAACAAAGCACTTAAGACCTTTTAAATGTCATAGAGGATGGTTAAATGCATATTGCTAAATGGAAAAGTTATGTCTAGAAAGCTACCCTCTCTGACTCCAGTTGAGAGAGAGAGAGAGAGAGAGAGAGAGAGAGAGAGAGAGAGAGAGAGAGAGGAGAGAGAGAGAGAACACTCAGCTGTCACCATTGACTGCCGAGAGTTGGAGGTGACAAGAACAAGTATCCCAGAGGAGATTTTTGGGAGGCAGCGCTGCTGTGATCAGGCTAAACTGGCTGATCAGCAGCCCTGGGACCAGCTTGTCTCCACCTTCCCAGTGCTGGGATCTCACGTGCCACCAGGTTTTTCTGTGGGTGCTAGGAGTTCAACCCAGTTCTTCATGCTTGTGTGGCAAGACACTTTACTGACGGAGCTGTCTTCCCAGCCACCACCCTCCACCCCTTAACTGATTCTTTCTAGGTGTGATCTGTTTCTCACCAGACAACTCGAGTTTGCATTCACTGGGAAAGAAGTGTGTCCATTGGCGTGGCTTTTGTTTGAGTTCAGTGGTTTTTCCCTGTTCTTGCAAGGTGTTCTGTGGGGAGAGTTCGAGGCCAGGTTAAGTCATCAGCGTCCGCTTGGACCAGTCAGTCCCACACAAAGTGATGGAAAAGGAGCCGAGTCTCAAGTCCCCAGGGAGAGGGTGTGGCATTCCTGGTAGGACGATTAGAGTTTCTGGCTTCAGAGACAGGTGTGACCTGAAGAAGTTGAGACCGACCTCTGTAGGCCAGACTCCTCCTGAACTGAGCAGGCAGAAACATGTCTCTCTGACTGAGCTGGAGGAATGACGAACGATCCAAAAGCTCAGTATTGTTTTCCATGTCTCAGAATCCTGGAGCTGGGACCAACCTCACGGATTACGGAGGGCATAGCCTGGGTGGGGCTTAGCTCTGCTTGAGGTCCCAGTCATGGTTCTGCTCTCCATCCGCCCTGACTGCCTCTCTCCTGAAGAATATTTATTGAGCACCTGCTTTTTGTGGGATGTCATGACATTTCGACCTGAATCTCTGGCTGTCTTGTGCTGTGTCTCTGTCTGTCTGTCCCAATTTTCCCTTCTCCTAGGTCATTAGCACTGGTCTTTTCAAATGCTGCTCACAGCACCCTCTCTGTTCTCCCACAGAGTCTCCCTCTGATGCGACATCTGGGGGCTCCAGGGTGCCCCATGAATGTGTTTTCAGCTGCTTCCTGTTTGTCTTCTGCTAATCTCCAAGTCTTTAGAGGCGTGAACCTACTACTACTACTACTATTATCTTATATTCCAAATATTCTTTGTAGGTCCAGGCATGTAGTATGAGCTTTGCTCATTAACATTGCCCTCCTAATTGCACACACCGAACACCAGGCATTGTGCTCTGTGTGCACCACGGTATCTCTAGCCACAGCAGTGTGCCAGTAAGACAGGCATTGCTATTCTTATTTTGTAGAGGAGAAAAACCAAATCTTAGAATGGTTAATGATTTGCTTAAGGCAAGCGAGAGAGCTCGGATACAGACTTAGATCAGTTGGACTCTAAAGCTGTGTTCAGTAACTCACCGATGAGTGGAAGAATGAATGGACCAGTGAAAAAGACCTGCAGCGAAGAAACACCAATCTCTTATGTATGCTTTTTAAAAAATATTTATTTATTATGTATACAATATTCTGTCTGTGTGTATGTCTGCAGGCCAGAAGAGGGCACCAGACCTCATTACAGATGGTTGTGAGCCACCATGTGGTTGCCAGGAATTGAACTCAGGACCTTTGGAAGAACAGGCAATGCTCTAAACCACTGAGCCATCTCTCCAGCCCCTCTTATGTATGTTTTGAGAAGGTGCATATCCCACAGGAGAGAAGCAAGTATAGATTCTTAGGCTCAGCGTGGTCTGCCCATCATAGGGCCACAGGAAGATGGTGGGAGGGAGAGGGTCCAGAGCTGTGAATGGAGCGTAAGGAAGCTTCCCAGATGAGAGAGCCTTGTCAGATGAAAGGATTCAGGCAGGTAGAACTGGCAGAGGGGGCAGTAGGCAGCATGCTCCTCCAAAGCTGCCTGAGCAAAGGGAGATGCTGGCTGGCCTAGGTGTAAAGTATATGAGGATGTGGAGGAGGCAGATGTTGCGGGGTATTTGATCACACTGTGCATTAATTAAACAACTTTGCATTAATTAAATAAACTTTGGGTTAGGAGGCGGAGTCAGCAACTAGTTGACAGGAAGTAGCCATAGAGAGTTAAAGTCCAGAAAACAGATAGAGACACCCACAGGAAGGAGGAGTAGGGAGGAATTTGGAGTTTGGCGATCTTTTTTGGTTTGGGATCTTGGAAGAGACTCTCTCTTGCTGGGTCTCCAGCTGAAGAGGAAGATCAGTTGGCCTCTCTGAGCTAGCAGGTTTTCACCCCAGTGTCTGACTCCCGAGTCTTTATTGGTAAAACAGGACGATAGAGACTTGGTTAAAAACTACATTTAGCTGCAGAGGTAGAGGCAGAGGCAGCTCTGTTGCGACGCTGAAGTGGGAGCCTTGGCCTGAGTAGCCGGTCAGTGACTGAAGTCGCTGAAGCAACAGTAGATTCTGGCGCGGCTGCTGTACAGACAATGAAGCAGCAGGCAGAAGGCAATGCCAGGCCAGGGCCAGGCTGGCAGATGACAGAGAAACGTGGCTGGAGTCTTTGAGTTCTCTTTGGTAGATGTGGAGAGCCCCTGGAGAGCCCTTGGAGAGCCCCTGGAGACAGTTTGGGGTCAGAGAGTGACATGGCGCAGTATATGAGATGGAGTTGAGAAAGGAAAGGCTAAGAGGGGCACTGCAAGCCTGTTGCTATAGTTCAGGGAAGGATGTGGTGGCCTGGTGCGGGTATGGAGCATCTAAGGTGGGGTGCAGTGAGGAAAACCTGGGAGAGACATTTTAGAAGAAAGTTCTCTGGGTTCTACAGTGGGGAGAGTTGAGGAAGGAGCAAGAATCAACATGTGGATTAAGATCAGAGCCTTAAGTTATGGCTCCAGCTGAGTTACACGGCCCCACTGGGCCTCAGCATTCCATTATAAATTGTAAGGAGCGAGCTGTGGTGTCTCTTGTGGCTTTTTCAGGGTTCACATTCAGGCAACTCTTTAATTTCTAGTTGCGCAGACCTGGAAAGGGAGGCCAGTTGCTTCCTCTGGGTAGAAGCTGACTTTGGAAGGGCCTCAGGTCTGGGGTCTTCTGAAGTGGCTGAGGAGCTGTAATTACTGTACCACTAAGACCTGGGAAGCAGCCACACACCCTGCTTCCTTAAGCAGTTTCCCCAGTGGGAGTGTCCTGGAGTGGCACAGGTTACCTCCCGAATTAGGAGCCTCCTGAGGAGTGAGTGCATGGCTCCTTGGCCGCTGATAGCTCCAAGGTCGTTATGTAATAAGGCTCTTATTATAAGCCAAGAGTCCTGAGAAGAGTTCTCTAGAATTCCCCGTTGGCCATTCTACCTGCAGCCAGCAAGACTTTGGGCTCCAATCACCACTTAGCTCTGACACAAGTGGAAGAGTGAGCAGAGGGACTGAGTGGGCCTCAGGGCCCTGGGAGGATGAAAGGGGCGCATAGGCCAGGGGATAAGGATGATCATGGCAGAGACGGGTCCTGAGAAACCCGTGGGTCAGGACTTGTCAGGGTGACACTGAGCCAGGGGGGAAGCTGGTCCTGGAAGCCAACATTTTGAATTTCTTCCAGGGGACAGGTTTTGCTTTCCTTCTTTGCTGGGTGGGACACAATCTCTGGGCACATGTTTCCAATACGCTGTTAAGAGCAATGGTTCAAATTCTAGTTCTGCTTTCATTAGCCACACGACCCGGGCCAATGCTTGGCTTCCTTATCTAAGAACTGGAGTATCATGGGGTGACTTAGGCTATCTCCTGAATTATGAGCCTTCTGATGAATGAGCACGTGGTTTCTGGGCCTTTGTTCAAAGTCATTGTGTAATAAGACTCACCCCTTTGGCCCAGGGGTGCTGTGGGGACTATACGAGATAATGTTTATCAAGCATTTACTGATGTCCTCAATCAACAGCAGAGCAAATGGCAGTTTGGCGACAGCTCTTTCACTAGTTCTCTAACCCCATCTCAGGCGGTCATTGTCTTGGTCTAAGGGAGGGAGGGATGTGGTGCAGGGTCCTGGAATTAACCTGCCCTCTTCCTGCACCTGCATGGCTACTCTGTGTACTTTCTCTCTTCCCTCCATCATTCTGGCCTTGTCCGGGTGTTACCCGCTTTAATATCCCTTCCATCCCATTCCCACATTGTCAGAAGTCCACAGAGCTTCCTGCCACCTCCAGGCATGTAGGCATTTGTGAGGGATTTCCAAAGATAGCCCCTGTCATATGCCTTGGTTTCTGAAAGCTGCCCCTGGGAAGGAGCTCAGTGGTTTTCAGGACACCCAAGCTACCTTCTCTTCTTACTTTTAGGACAATTGATTTCCTTGTTTAATACCTTTCTTTTTGAGTGTTTCCCTCCAATACTACTTCTTAGACATGTTATGCAACTGAGGCTAATGTTATGGGTCTTACTAAAGGCAACAGTGAAAGAACTCAAGGGCCAGGATACAAGAAATGAACAGAGATCTAGAGGTCACCAGGAGGAAGCCAGTTGTCCCAGCCTTTCTGTGACTCTTTCCTCCCTTGAAGAGAACTACACATTTTAAAGAACTTTCAGGAGGTGGTGGCACACACCTTTAATCCCAGCACTCAGGAGGCAGAGGCAGGCGGATCTCTGTGAATTCGAGACCAGCCTGGTTTACCGAGCAAGTTCCAGGACAGGCCCCAAAGCTATGTGGAAAAACCCTGCTTTGAAAAACAAAACAAAACAAAACAAAACAAAAAACCTTCCCATACTTTCATCTTATTTTCACCCTTACTGAAGATTACTGGATAGAGATTATTGCTTCCATTTGACATATGAAGAAACTGAGTCCCAGGGAATCGAAGTGACTTACTCAAAGAAATAGGCAAGTTAGCAACAGACTTAGGCTTCAGATCTGGGAATGCTGATCTCTAGTCCAGTGTCTTTATGCGACATTACTGGAAGAATCCCTGCTGCTAGATTATGTGTTGCCCAAGGCCTGTAGTCACATAGCTGGGAGCTGTCTGCCTTTGACCTTTATTTTTTTTTCAAAATATTTATTTATTTATTATGTATACAATATTCTGTGTTCATGTCTGCAGGCCAGAAGAGGGCATGAGACCTCCTTACAGATGGTTGTGAGCCACCATGTGGTTGCTGGGAATTGAACTCAGGACCTTTGGAAGAGCAAGCAATGCTCTTAACCACTGAGCCATCTCTCCAGCCCTGCCTTTGACCTTTCTAGCTCTGCTTTTCCACCAGGGTCTTCTCACCTGCTATTTTTCTGTGGAGGCTCTTTACCCAGTGTTGTGTGTGAGTCTTCCTGGGCAATCTTGGACAAATGTCTCCTCACCCTAGATAGATGCTGATGACAAACCAGAGAAATGATTTCACCTGCATCTAGCTTATAGTTACAATTGTCTGATCTGGAAGTGAGCATTAGATATTTACAAAATTGGGTTGTACTATGCATACCATTTTGTAGACCTATATTTTTTTCTATTATCTGTGGTGAGTTTTAAAATTGTTTTTTTTGTTTTGTTTTGTTTTTCAAGACAGGGTTTCTCTGTAGCTTTGGAGCCTGTCCTGGAACTAGCTCTTGTAGACCAGGCTGGTCTCGAACTCACAGAGATCCGCCTGCCTCTGCCTCCCGAGTGCTGGGATTAAAGGCATGCGCCACTGCCGCCCGGCTAAAATTGTTTTTATTGAGTTGTATATCTTTTTCTGCTCCCCTCCCTTCCTTTCCCCTCCCCTCCTACCTTCTCCCATGCTCCCCAAGCTCCCAATTTTCTCAGGAGATCTTGTTTTTTTTCTACTTCCCATGTACATAAGATCCATGTTCATCTCTCTTAGGGTCCTCATTCTTGTCTTGGTTCTCTGGGATTCTAAATTGTCGACTGCTTTTGCTTTTTTTTTTTTTTTTTGCTTTATGTCTAAAAGCCACTTACGAGTGAGCACATATGATATTTGTCTTTCTGAGACCTATTGACGATCACATGTTACTCTAGTATATTGATATATTTATGTTTATTTAGTAAATTTCAATTCTAGACACAGGCCGATAGGAGGTCTTATCATAGGCATGATGGAGGTAAACAGCCCTGTAACACTTCCCCGATTATTTTCACAGCATAAACTCACAGGGTACGATTTGTTGGTCACAGGGTGTCACTGTCTTTTAGATTTGACACATATTGCCAAACTGTCCTCGCTCACAAGCCGGTCTGACCAGCACAATGGGAAATGTTTTTTTTCTTTCTTTTTCTTTTGGTTTTTTTGAGACAGGAAACAGGGTTTCTCTGTGTAGCTTTGGAGCCTGTCCTGGACCTCGCTCTGTAGACCAGGCTGGCCTCAAACTCACAGAGATCCACCTGTCTCTGCCTCCTGAGAGCTGGGATAAGGGCATACGCCACTACTGCCCAGGCCACAATGTGAAATTCACCTGTGTTCCCTCCATGATGGGATTTGGAATGATTTTTTTATTATAATTATAGTGATCAATTTTTAACTAATATAATTATATTACATTATAATTTTAAGTATAAACACAAAACAGGGAAGTTAGCAGTTTGAAGTTTGTGGCATTCGCAAGTTCCCATTGCTACACAGCTGCTGCTACCATCCATCTCCCCAAACATCTTCATTCTTCCCAACTAGAAACATCGCATGCATGATGCTTAAAAACAAAAATAGAACAAAAAGTCCTCATTCTTCTTTCAGATAAGTGAAATCATAAAGATCAACCCTCCCCAACCCCTCTGTTCTTTTGATAGAGTCTCACTATGTGACCTGACTGGCCTAGAACTTTCTATGCAGAACAGACTGGCCTCAAGGTTATACCAATCTTCCTGTATCTGAATTACAAGAGCCAAATTGTTTTTTCTTTCTATTTTGGGAGATTATTTCACTTAGCATTTATGTCTCCAAATTGCATCCATACAACGAAATTGAGCCTCAAGAAACCCATCATTGTTGGGCAGTGGAGGCACACGCCTTTAATCCCAGCACTCCAGGAGGCAGAGGCAGCCGGATCTCTGTAAGTTCGAGGCCAAGCCAGGCTGTTACACAGAGAAACTCTGACTCCAAAAAAAAAAAAAAAAAAAAAAAAAAAAGGCAAACCAAACAAAAAGAGACCCATCATTATGTTGACAATATCACACATTGGAAAGTACATACATTTTAAACATGCTCAGAGCATTTGAACTAGCCTATGGTTTGGTAAAATCATTTAACAGGAAGTCCATTTATAATGGGATGCTGGTTATCATCCTCTCTGGAGGGAAGCACATGGAGCGAGGAGGCAAGGTCCCAGGACCCTCATCTCAATCCCCCCACCAGTCACCACTGTGGAAGGTCCCTGCCCTCTGAGCCGTGGTGAGTCCGTCTGACAAATTAAGTGTGGACTTCAGGCCTTCCAAATCATGGGTCCACAGAGGAGCTCCTGATTCCTGCCATAGCTGGCAGAGGCATCCATCTCTCCTATCGGCAAACTGAAAGCATTATCATGAGGGTTGGGCTGTAGCTCACTGGTAGCGCAACTGCCTAGGACACACATGGTCTTTGCCCAGCATTGCAAAAACAAAAGAATAAAGATGATTGGCACATGAAGGAAGTTGGGGTTGTGTCAACTCAGTATCCACCCTCAGGGTATACGGATCCTTTCAACAAGAAAAACTGTAGTAGCAGGAGGACCATTTGTCTTGTTTCTTTCTGCAAGTAGCTGGCCATACCGGCGTCTTTGGCAGGGGTGCTGCCATCCCCATTTCCCAGAGCAAGAGAACAGACCTTTTCACGGAGACTGGGACTTGGTGTTGCAACAGACCTGAACAAATTCACTAGAGTAACCTTAATCTCCTGGTTAATTTACATGCCCCGCCCCCACCGTGTCTCTCCTAGTGACTGCAGGAGAATTTATTGCTTCTAGACCAGATTTCTCCACAATGTGTAGTTCTTTATGCAAAGAGTTCAAAAGCGTTCTGCCCTTATTGTTTCTTCACATCTTCTCAGCCTTTTGAGAGTCCCTGACACGTGCAAAGCTAAAGTCTAGGCTTTTCTCTTGCTGTCTAGTTTCTCTTTGGTCCCTAGCACCAGCTGAAGGCCCCATGTACCAGCCAGGGGGAGGGGATCCTTGGAGAGGATCCAAGTTAGATTCCCAGCCACACTGAATGGCTCAACCACCTGTACCACCAGATCCAGGGGCTTCTTATTCCTTTGGTCTCCATAGGCACTGCACTCATGTATGCCCAGACACATCCTATGCACATAGTTAAAAATAAAAATAAATCTTAAAAAAACAGAAAGCAGGGCTAGGGAGGATAATTTTTCTCAGCCTATCTTACTAGGGTTCTTTTGCTGTGAAGAGACACCGTGACCACTGCAACTCTTACAAAGGGAAACACTGAATTTGGGGTGGCTTGTAGTTCAGAGGTCTAGTCCGTTATCATCATGGTAGGGCATGGCAGTATGCAAGCAGATGTGGTGCTGGAGAAGGAGCTGTGAGTTCTGCATCTGGACCTGCAGGCAGCAGGAAGAGTCTGTATCCACACTGGGCGTAGCTTGAGCATAGGAGACCTCAAAGCCCTCCCCACAGTGACACACTTCCTCCAACAAGGCCACACCTCTTACTTGTGCCCCTCACTATGGGGTCCATTTTCTTTCAGACCACCACAGGTGTTGGATGAGCAGAGAAGCTGCATCTTCAGAGCTCCTGGAAAACATGGCAGCCATCTCCACATGGATTTTCCCTGCCCTGTCCCCACCAATGGTCACTACACCATAACTTTGAGGAGGGATCACCTTGTGAATCTTGTAACTTTTTGACCTTCTTGAGCCTGGTACTTTTTTCTTCCATTTTTTTCTTTTGTTGAAAATAGATTTTTTTTATACAATATGAAATGGTTACAGTTTCCCCTCCCTACTCCTCCTTGTTCCTCCCTACCTCCCCTCTCATCCTGCACCATACCCTTTCTGTCTCTCCTTAGGAAACTAACAGGCATTTAAATAATAATAATAAAACACAATAAGATAAAACAAAACAACAAAAGCAAATTGATTTGGTTTGTTTTCTCGAGATAGAATTTCTCTGTGAAACAGTTCTGGCTGTCTGAAACTCACTCTATAGACTAGGGTGGCCTCAAACTTACAGAGATCCTCCTGCCTCTGCCTTGAGTGCTCAGATTAAAAGTGAGCACAAACACCGCTGGCCAAAACCAAACTGGAATACAGCAAAACAACCAAACAAGAAAAAGAGTCAAAGAAAAAGCAGGAGCAACGCATATAGATACAGAGGTCCTATGTTTGCATGCATAGGAAATCCGATAACATGAAACCAGAAGCCATAATATATAATAAACAAAGGACCTGTAAGGTTTGTTTTTTAATGCCCCGACATAACATTGTGAGACAAAGAGCCTCCAAAGATAGCACTGAGCTCTTTCTGTGTTGGCATCCACTGCTGGGCATGGGCCCTGCCCTTAAGAGTGGTTTGTTTCCCCAGTGAGACTCCCTTGGAGGAAGCTAATTGTTCATTTGCAAGTGCTATCAACTGTAGACAGCTTCTGGGTTGGGGATGGGGGCGTGTGTCCACTCCTCCTTTCAGCTCTAGGGCCCATCTTGTGCAGACCTGTGAAGGTCATGTGTACTACCTCAGGCTCGTGAGTTCCTATGTGTGCCAACCTTGCCTAGAAGGCCTTGATTCCTTAGTGTCCTTCATCCCCTCTGGTCCTTACACCCTTTCTGCCTCTGAACTCTGGCATCAAGTTCCCTGTGGGGAATGATCTGATGGAGACCTCTCTTTTAGGACTGAGTGTTCCAAGGTCTCTGCTTATTGTCTGGCATGGGTCTCTGTATTTGTTTCCAGTTGCTGCAGAAGAAGCTTCTTTGATGACGGCTGAGCAAGACACTGATCTGTGAGTATAACAGTGTCGTTAGGAGGCATTTTATTCCTATGACACTTTACCAGAACAGCAGTATTTGGTTTTCCCCTAGTCCCCGACCTATTTAGTCTTAGGTTCTTGGCCACCTGAGCATTGCTGGGGAGGAGTTCCCTAGCCTGGCGTGTGCCTGAACTCCAATCAGATAGTGGCTGGTTATTCCTGCAAGCTTCGTGTTGCTATTGCACCAGTGCATCCTGCATGTAGGTCATCACTGCGGATCCAAAGGTTTGAAGCTGGTTGGCGTTCACCTTTCTTCTTTGGTAGTGTGCCTTCCAGTGCTGCAGACACTAGGGGGAAGGCCCTAGTAGGCTCCAGCTTGACTTCCCCCTCAATGAGTTGTACAACTGTTGTTTCAGCGATAGGAGGACCTTATAGTGGTTTGTAGAGAACCACCGATAACTTTGGCAGTAGCCTGGATTGTTCAGGGGTTCCCATGGGATCCCTTTGGCCTAGAACTCAATTACACATAACCTATTCTTGGTACTGAAAGCTTTGTTTGGTGACAAGAGATGTCCACTTGGGGCTCTGCCTCCCCCATTATTTGGTGATTTTATTTAGACTGCCCTCATATGTGTCTATATTATAGGAAGCTTCTATGATCCCTCAAATGGCCTTTAGTTTTAAATGTCCCTCCGTATATTCATGCCTTCACCCCTCTTTTCCCTCCTCCTCCCTTCGCTCCTTCCACTTCAGTACTCCCCCTCATCCATCCATAACTATTTTATTTCCCCTTCCAAGGGAGATCCCTCTCTCCCTGCTTTTCCCACTGTGGTTATATAGAGGATATACATATATATATATATATATATATATACATATATATATATATGTGTGTGTGTGTGTGTGTGTGTGTTTGTGTGTGTGTGTTGTAGCTTGCTTGTCAATGATTTAACAGTTAGCATCCACATATAAGCAAATATATACCTTATTTGTCTTTCTGGGTCTGAGTCACCTCACTCAGGATGAATTTTTTCAAGTTCTATCCATTTGCCTGCAAATTTCCTGCTTTCACTTTTTAAAAAAGAGCTCAGCAGTATTACACTCTGTAAACGGATCACATTTTCCTCATCCATTCACCCACCAATGGACATCTGGACTGTTTCCAGTTTCCGGCTACTATGAATAGAGCAGCAACAAGCATGGTTGAGCGAGTATCTCTGTGGTAGGATGAAGCAGCCTTTGGGTATATGCCCAAGAGTGGTATCGCCGGATCTTGAGGTAAATTTTGATTCTTGCTTTTGTAATGGACCATCACACTGCTTTCCATAGTGGCTTGCACAAGTTTACACTCCCGAAAGTAGTGGATGAGTGTGCCCCCTAATTTACATTCTTGCTGAATACGATGTCACTTGTTTTATTGATCTTGGACATTCTGATCAATGTAAGAGGAAATAAACATCCAAGTAGTTTTAAATTGCATTTCCCTGATGACTAAGGATGTTGAGCCTTTCTTTAAACATTTCTCAGCCATTTGAATTTCCTTTTCTGAGAATTCTGTTTAGATTTGTGCCAAGCTTTTTAATTATTTTTTTCCCACAAGACAGGATTTCTCTGTATTGTTTTGCAGCCTGTCCTGGAACTCGCTCTGTAGACCAGGTTGGCCTTGAACTCACTGAGATTTACCTGCCTCTGCTTCCCCAGTGCTGGGATTAAAGGCGTGCGCCACTACCACCCAGCAATGTTTCTTCTTGATGTTCAGTTTTTTGAGTTTTTAAAAATATATTTAGGATATTATCCCTTTCTTGGGTATATACTCGATAAAAATATTTTCCCATTCTGTAGCCTGTTGCTTTGTCTGAATGATGGTGTCCTTTGCCACAGAAGCTTTTCTGTTTCCTGAGGTCCCATTTATTAATTGCTGCCCTTAGTGCCTGTGCTATCAGTGTTCTGTTCAGAAAGTCGTCTCCTGTACTAGTGAGCTCAATGACTGTCCTTCCCTTTCTCTTCTACCTGATTCAGTGCATCTGTCCTCGTGTTGAGGTCTGGAGTAGAGTTTTGTACAAGGTGACAGGGACGGCTCTCTCTGCATCTCCTGCATGCAGCTATCCACTCTGTACAAGATGACAGGGATGGCTCACTCTGCATCTCCTGCATGCAGCTATCCACTCTGTACAAGATGACAGGGACGGCTCTCTCTGCATCTCCTGCATGCAGCTGTCTATTTTGACCAATACCATTTGTTGAAGATGCTGCCTTTTTCCAGTGTGTATTTCTTGCTTCCTTATCAAAATCCAGGTATCCATAGGTCTTTGGACCTTTTTCTGTGAGGCTGGTTCTATTTAAGTGATGAACATGTCTGTTTCTGTGCCAATATCATGCTGTTTTTTTCATTACTGTTGCTCTTTAGTACAGTTTGAGGTCAGGAATGATGACACCTCCAGACGTTCTTTCATTATTTAAGAGTACTTTAGCTCTCCTGAGTGTTTTGTGTATCCATATGAAGCTGAACACTGTTCTTTCAATTTCTGTGAGGAATTGTGCTGGAATTTGAAGGAAATTACATTGAATTCATAGGTTGCTTTTGGTAGGATGGTCATTTCTACTACATTAATCCTACCAATCCATGGACACGGGAATTTAGACATAGATTGAACCTCACATTGTAAGAGCTGTTCGAAGCAATATTTTTGGATGTGCAGAATACAGATGACTTGCTCAGAGCCAGGCAATGATCTTAGAGAAGCCACCCTCACTCTTTGGACCTTGATTTTAAGAGTGTCGAATGAGTAGGTGGGCAAATGCTCTTAGCCTTTTTCAGTGTGAAGAGCCGATTTTTGTTAAAAGTCATGTGACTCTAAAACTGCCATAGGCTTTCTTTAGGATCGAAGGACCCAGCCGTCAAGGTCACCAACAACAGTAGCTTTCCACGGTCCAGAGGCACAGCCGTCTTCCGGAATCAGTGCTGTGTGGTGGCAATCACAGTATTAATGACAATTGTAGTTAAAGAGGCCTTTGCCCCACGACACCACGTCCCTTTCACATGAACAGCTGACTTCAGAGTACACTTTGCACCCGAGGAAACTCTCCAGCCTCTTTTTCAAGACGTGGAAGGCCAGCGGAACGTGACTTGGGATGAATGGGGTCAGGGTTTAACCTGGGAGAGAGACATGCCTTGAGGAATCTTCCAGGAATGACCACGAGGCCTTCATTTGTGGTTGAACCACAGCCCCATTAAAGCCCATATTAAATTGTCTTTTCTGCTCTTTCTGAACACAATCTTGACCAATTCTTTTCTTCTATCAGTATTTCTGAGAAGCCCCTTGTTCCACATACTCAGGCAAACTAACTGAAGCTGGACGGCTGAACAGCAGACCCTCTTCAACCACAGAATTGCTCCAGAATCAGAGATTTTAGCATTCTCCACTTTGGAGCATTTTGGGGTTCTCCATTCTCTAGATGAAGCCAGTCTAGAAGGAGTGTCTCTGCACCTCAGACTTAGGTCTTGTGTTTTATGTTGCTATGTATATGCCTACATGGGCATGCATATATGAGGGCTTTCAAATATTTGCTTGTATTTAGTGTGTTATTAACTTACATATGAAGCTAATTTTTTAGCTCTTAGTTCCTGTACCTGTCACATGAGGGCTTTCTTTATTTTCCTTCCTTCCTTTATTTCTTTTTTCTTTCTTTTTTAGTTCTGGCTGTTCTGAAACTCATTGTGTAGATCAGGCTGGCTTTGAACTCAGAGATCCACCTGTCTCTGCCTCCCAAGTGCTGGGATTAAAGATGTGCATCACCACCACTAGGCTGGGCTTTCTTTAAAAATAAAAAAAAAACTATGTAGTAATATCCCATTGAGTAGACATGCCATATATGCACACACACACACACACACATACACACACACACATGCTAGTGCTTTATGGATGGACATTTATGCCATTTCATATAATTTTCAATTTAGAATAGTCCTATAATAAATACATTTAAATGTAGATCATTTTGCTCTTATATTAATTATACATTATGCTATATACTTATAGCATAAATTTTTAGAGACAAATTGTTGGATCAAAGGGTGCATGCACAATTATTTCATTAAAAGTAGTTTTAGGTCACAGTAAAATGGAGTAGAAAGTACAGAGTGTTCCTATAAAACTCTGACCTAAACACACCCAACATCACACTCTGGTTTGGAACACTCGCCATGGACGATAACCTCATTATTAACCAAAGTCCATAGTTTATATTAGGGCTCGTATCTGTGAAGTACATTCTGAGGGTTTTGACAAGTGTTTGATAATATATCTATTATTATTTATCTGTTGCTATAGTATTATACAGTTTAATTTCAGTGTCCTCAGCATCTAATGTCCCTTTCTTTCCACTGCAAGCTGCAAGTACAGACCTTCCTGATGACCTCAGAGCTTTGTTTTCCCTAAAAATTTCTTTAAAATTTGAAAATTTGTCCATATTGGGTTTCGTAGTCTAAGTTGATGAGGACAACTGATCAGGTCTCTTCCTCAAGGGAGCATCAGATCTCGTTACAGATGGCTGTGAGCCACCATGTGGTTGTTGGGAAGAACTCAGGACCTTTGGAAGAGCAGAGAGTGTTCTTACCTGCTGAGCCATCTCCCCAGTCCTGTTTTGTCCCCTGGTGTCACATAAATATAACCTTTTCAGATTGTCTTTTCCCATTTAGCAATTATCATTAATTAATTAATTAATTGATTGATTAAGATTTTGAGACAATGTTTTTCTGTGTAACTTGACTGCCCTGGATCTCACTCTGTAGACCAGGCAGGCCTCAAACTCACAGAGATCCTTCTGCCTCGGCCTCCTGTGTGGAGTGTTGTGATTATAAGAACGTGCTACCATGCCAGGGCGTGGTGGTGCACACCGTTAATCCCAACAGTTGGGAGGCAGAGGCAGAAGGATCTCTGTGGGTTCATGGCCAGCCTGGTCTACAGAGTGAGTTCCAGAACAGTCAGAGCTGCTATGCAGAGAACCCTGTCTCAAAAAACCCAAACCAAAAAGAAGAAAAAAAGCATCTATACCAAGCCTGGCTAAATATCATTTTCATTTACTCATTGTGTGTGTGCATGTGCATGTGCGTGTGTGTGTGTGTGTGTATGTGTGTGTGTGTATGCACGCATGTATGGGCTTTGGTATGTATGTGGAGGTCAGAAGACAGCTTTGGAGGATCTGGTTCTCTCCTTCCACTATGTGAGTGCTGAGGATCAAACTCAGGCTGTTAGCCTCAGGGGCAGCACCCTTACCCACTGGGCCATTTTGATGAACTGTGATGTACACTTAAGATTCCTCTGCTTTCTGTCACTCCAATCACACTCTATCGTATGAGTGCACTGCAGTTTGCTTGTTTATTCACATACTGAAGAACAACAGCAATTTGGTGACTTCAAATTTTTGGCAGTTATGAATAAAACTGCTATAAACATCTATATGCAGCTTTTCCCAGTTTTCTGCCAGTTCTGGGGATGGAGCACAGGGCCTCATGTACTCTTGGCAAGAGCTCTACCACTGCACGAGACTGGGATATGGCTCAGTGGTGGGTTTATTTATTTATTTATTTATTTATTTTATTTTTTTTGTTTTTCGAGACAGGGTTTCCCTGTAGTTTCTAGAGCCTATCCTGGATCTAGCTCTTGTAGACCAGGCTGGCCTCGAACTCAGAGATCCGCCTGCCTCTGCCTCTCGAGTGCTGGGATTAAAGGCGTGCGCCACCACCGCCCGGCATGGGTTTATTTATTTTTAATTCATGTGTATGTATGTGTATCTGTGTGGGTTTATGTGCACCCTATGTGTTCAGGAGCCTGCAAAGGCCAGAGACTGTAGAACTAGCGTCATAGGCAGCTGTCAACCACCACGTGGTCTGGGAATCAACTCTGGGCTCTTGGTTATCAGGAAGTACTCCAACTGCTGAACCATTTCTCCAGTCCCAGGACTTTTTTTTTTTTGACATTTTTTTCAGCTTGTTTGGGTCAATACCAAGAGACTGACTACTGTGTTCTATGGTGTTTGAAGTAGTTATACCATTTTACATTTATTTTTTAAAAAGATTTCTTTAGTTATGCGCATGGGTATTTTGCATGCATTCATGCATGCATGTCTGTGTACCATGTGACTAACTGGTGTGCCCAGAACTCAGAAGAGGCTGTCAGGTCCTCTGGAACTGCAGTCATGGGTCAAGCAAACCACCATATGGGTGCTGGGAACTGAACCCTAATCCTCTGCAAAAGCAATAAATGCACTTAACCATTGAACCATCTCTCTAGGCCCCAGTTTTGTATTTCTTTATTTTTCCTTTTTCCTTTTTCCAAGACAGGGTTTCTCTGTAGCTTTGGAGCCTGTCCTGAAACTAGCTCTTGTAGACCAGGTTGGCCTTGAACTCACAGAGATCCAGCTGCCTCTGTCTCCGGAGTGTTGGGATTAAAGGTATGTGCCACCACTGCCTAGCCTACTAGCAATTAATGAGCCTTGTCTATCCACAGCCTCCCCAGCATCTAATATTTCCAGCGTTTGATCACCTACTGGCCATCCTAAAAGGTGCAGAGCAGTTGTTTTGAATTTGCAGTTTTAAAAAAAATATTTATTTATTAGGAGATTTATTTATTTATTTATTTATTTATTTATTTATTTATTTATTATGTATACAGTGTTCTGCCTCCATGGATGCCTGCAAGCCAGAAGAGGGCCCTAGATCTCATTACAGATGGTTGTGAGTCACAATGTTGCTGCTGGGAATTGAACCCAGGACCTCTGGAAGAGCAGTCAGTGATCTTAACCTCTGAGTCATCTCTCCAGCCCGGTTGCCCTGGAACTACCTTTGTAGACCAGGCTGATCTCAAACTCATAGAGATCTGCCAGCTTCTGTTTCCCAAGTGCTGAGATTAAATGTGAGCACCACCCCCACCTGACATTAATGAAATCCTTAACTTTTGTTCCTTTTACTATTGGTATTGGGCCTTACAGTTGTCATGAATAGGAAGACTGTAAATGGACAAATCTAGTAGCTATAGTATTCTCTCTCTCTCTCTCTCTCTCTCTCTCTCTCTCTCTCTCTCTCTCTCTCTCTCTCTCTCTCTCTCTCTCTCTGCCTGTCTGTCTTTACCTCTTTCTCAATGCTAGGAATCAAATAAGGACCTCGTACATGCTAGGTAGGCTCAGAGTCTCTCTCTATATTTTTCAATTTGTATTTACTTACGGCCAGCCTCCTCTGTGACTCAAGCTCTTGCATTCTAATTAATCCAGCTTCTGTCCTTTGGTTGATATTCTGGTTCTTCCGTATTTGACACTGAACACGGTTTAACTCAGATAGAATCATTTCCTTCTTCTCCAAGGTTATTGTTTTGGGAAACCCCATTCTCCTTAGTCATGAGCATCTTAAAGTCAGGCAATGAGTTCTTTACCTGTGCACGCCTAATGAGATTGTGAGCTAATGCAGGCTTGCTCATCTTTAGAAGTATTTTGAAACTCTGTAATTCCATGGCACTGCCATTGCCACAATAGTATCTGATGCATGTGGAAACTGTCACAGTTAAAATAGGGAGCAGCCTTCCTCACTCTCAATTCAGAGGCTTTCATTTTCCTGCTCATTGTCTTTTATTCATCTGTCCATCCATTCACCCACTGCCATCATCCATATCCATCACCATAGCCATCCACCCTTCATCTCTTATCTATCCATCTCTTATCTATCCATCTCTTATCTATCCATCTCTTATCTGTCCATCTATTATCTATTACTTACATGTCCAGTCACACATCTATTCATTTACTCAGCCATTTTACTCTCTTTTTCCTCTTTTGGTGATGAGGACTGAACCCAGTGCCTCACACATACTAAGTGTGTCCTCTACCGCTAAGTCTCTGTGACTAATCTCTATATATAAAAGATTAAAATGCTTATGTAGTCATGCTCATAGCAGAGGCAATCACAACACGTCAAAACATGGACAACTAACCGTGTGTCCATAAATGAAGGAAGGGATAAACAAAATGTGATCTAGAATACAATAAACATCATTCAGTCTCAGAAAGGAAGAATGTCCTGACAGATATTGTAGTGTGACTGAGCCTGGGAACACCGTGTTAAGTAAAACAAACCAAACATAAAGCAACACATTCTGCAGAGTCTGTTTAGAAGAGGCATCTAGAACGGTCAAATCCATGTAGTCAGAAGTAGGATGGTGGTGCCAGGGGCAGCCGAGGAAGATGGGGCAGGGAGGGCGGGGCAGTGTATCACTTTAATATTGTAACGATGGCAGCTGCATGGAGTTGCAGGGAGTTTCAAAATATTTACCGAGATGAGTAATTCTGTGTTAGTTCACGGCCACAACTGGTGTGAGTCAATAGGAGAGAGGACTGTGCACTTGGACTTGGGGTGCCGCTGATCAGGAAGGAGCAGTTTCCCCAAGTGATAATGCTGGTAAGGAAGGGAGAGGCTCCAGCTGAGTGAAACCACGTTCAGTATCAAACGTGGGAGACCCGGAACACTAGCCAAAGGAGAAAAAATCGGCTCAGTGGAAATTCAGGAACTTGAGCCACAGGGAATTCTGGGTTCACATGGTAGAGAGGGATGTGCCCAGGAAAATGAAGGAAAAGCAAGAATATAGAGAGCTGAATCAGCCTCAGGGTAGAGGTAGAGTCTGCGTTGTAAAAATACAGACCTGGGGATAGGTGGTGGCGAGGGTCACACACTACAAACCCATCGATGCGATTGAAGCCTACGTCTAAAAATTGTTCAGATGCCAAATCTTACGCTACCTTTATTTCCAGTGAAAAGAGAGCTGTAGTAAGATTTATAGAGTTATTAAATATTTGTTGAATATTAAGAGCTGTCAAGACTTTGTGTATATAACACTGGAGACAGAGGACAGTAAGCAAGGCAAAACCTGCCCAGCAGAGCTGCCCTTTACACAGAGAAAGGCAGTAAACCAAGAAACGGAAGCTCACGTTTTGTGTGAGTACCGTGAAAGCCATGGGTCGGGTGAGGTGGATTGTTTGAGTGTGCGCAGTCAGAATAGGTGGTGGTTCTTATTTTACTTTTTAAAAACGGAACATTATGCATAATGTTGCTTTTGTCATAAGTAGTATATAGGCATTTATTTTGTTTTTTAAAAATTTATTTAATTATTTTTGTTTTCTGTATACAGGTGTTTTGTCTGCATGCATGTATGTGCAGCATGTGAATGCCTGGTGTCTACAGAGGCCAGAAGAAGGTATCAGGCCCCCTGTGACTGGAGTTGCAGATGGTTGTGAACAGCCATGTGGGTGCTGGACTCACACAGGTCCTCTGGAAGAGCAGTCAATGCTTTTTACCGCTGGGCCATCTCTCCAGCCCCAGGGGAGGTTCTTAACTTACTTTGTCAGTCTGAGAATCTGACCAAGGTCATGAGCCCTTTCTCCCTGAAGACACAGACCTGACCAAATGTGCATGTGATTTTTGGGACTACAAAGATGTCTGAAGCCCACCTCTGAGGGGATACGGATGAAGGTTAGGGACCTGCTTTATTGGTTTCCTACAGCTTTTTGGAATGGATTACAGCATGCTTTACGTATTGCAGAAGATCCTCTGTGATCCATTGCCTGCCCATGTCTCTGTCCAGTCATGCAGACCACAGGAACTTCCGGTTGTGGAACATGCCTCTGTGCTCACACACCACCCTCCACCCATGCTGCTGTAGGGACTCCTGCTGACCCCTGCCGCTTGTCCCTTTTGCTCTTGCACTGCCCTCTTCAAAGGGACCAAGTCAGACTTGCTTTGCTTCACAGCCAGAGCATCTGTCACACTGTAACTGTTGATGCGATCGGTGTCATTTATCCACTCAGGTAGTGTTTATTGAGGACCTACTATGTGTCAGCCCAGTCCTGGGCACAGTGAGGGTCAGGAGACATTAGCGTTAGTCTTAAAAAGCTTATACATTAGAGGAGATTATAGATACTAAAATATAATTATATAAACATAAATCAAAAATTGATACACATGTAAGAAGGATGAGAATAGGGAATTTTTTTGGAGGGGGCGGTTTGAGACAGGATTTCTCTGTGTAACAGTCCTGGCTGTCCTGGAACTCACTCTGTAGACCAGGTTGGCCTTGAACTCACAAGAATCCACCTGCCTCTGCATCCCAGGTGCTGGGATTAAAAGTGTGCACCACCACTGCTTGACTGAAAATAGGGGTGCCTTGGATAGCATTTAGGCTAGGGATGGAGGCAAATGAGGAGCCCCTTGGAAGAGATTGAAAATGGGACTAGAAGTTTGCGAGAGCGGCTGGTGGGGAGGAAGGGCCCTGCACAGCGACCAGATGCAGGGATCACATGAACGCTTTCCTTGGTTGACCTGAGGCAGAGCGGGCATGCCATTCACGTTTGTATTTCTAGCATCTGACACTGAGCAGGCACAGTGAATGAATAAGGGGTTGCATGAAAGAGTGTTTCCATGCACGATTACTGGGATTAGCTACTAGATGGCGGAGAGGGTTCTTTTGATGGTGAAATGAATTCTGTTTATTCAGCCCAAGTGGTGTGTTGAACACCTGGATGAAATGCAAAAAACACAGAGCCGGTCAAGTTGGGGAGAAATGGTCCGGGTAGGAGGGCTTTTTAAAATTATCTTCAGGCAATATGCCTGCCTGTGGGTTATTTATTGGGATGAAGCGAAATTCACATAGCGTAAAACTAACCATTATGAAATGAACAGTTTGGGGGTCATTAGATCACTGAAATGTTGTGTAACCCCCACCTCTAATTCCAAAACATTTTATCATTTCCAAGGGATGCCCCCCAGATATCCATGTATGGATTTTAAGCTCTCTAAAAGTGGGGGCTGCTAATCTGTCCTCTCCGTGTCCCTACTGCTTAAACAATGTTTGCCTGGTGTTTGCTGAATGCACGAATAACTTCCTAAACCCACACTCACCTGAAAAGATTTCCCAGTTGCCTAGAGAGCTTTCCTTAATTATATCAACAATCTGGATGTCATTAAAACTTATTATCTTAGTATGGTGTAATAAATATAAAATAAAATGTATTATCTTGGTCCTTTGAATTTACAGCTCAGAAAATCAGTCATATTCATAGTTCTGTACAGCCACCATCACCATACAGTTCCATGTTTTGCTTTGTAAAATAGAAAATCAGTGCCCATTAAACAGTAACTCTTGGGTTAAATGTGTAGCTTGGCCATAGGGTGCTCATCTGCTATGTATCAGGCCCTGGGTATGATCTTCTGAAGCACAAAAAAGCCTTAGTAATACATACCTCCCAGCCCCTGAAACGCCTGTCTTATGTAAGTAAAATTGCCCAGGTATTTATTTTAAATATTTTAGTTATTATTTGTGTTTCCTATCTATCTATCTATCTATCTATCTATCTATCTATCTATCTATCATCTATCTATCTCTGTGTGTATGATATGTGTGAAGGCACAAGCATTGAGTTGGAGGACAATTTGTGGGGTCAGTTCCCTTTTCCACTTTTATGAACCTAGAATGCAGGTTGTAAGGATTTTGAGGTAAGTGCTTTTTCCCACTGAGCCATCTCAGTAGCCTGAGGCTGGGGAGTTTTTAGTCTATTTTTTTCTTTAATTTTTTTTGTATTTCTCATATGAATATAATCTATTTAGATCAGATCTACTGCCTGCTTCCACCCTGAACTCCTCCTGGAACTCTCCTTTGCTTCCCAACTTCATATCTCCTTTATTTTTCTTTCAAAACCACTCAGGCCAATTAGAGGCTGTACGCACATGGGCATAGGATGCCACTCACTGGCGCATGGGCAACCTACCAGGGCCACACTGATGAAGATGAACTCTTCCTCTCAATGCAGAGAGAGTGGCTGTGGGGTGCTTAGCCTAAATGGGACAACCTTCTCCAACACACATACACACATGCACACACATACCTCACACACATTCTACACACACACACACACACACACACACACACACACACACACACGCATGCATGCACGCATGCACGCACAGCTCACAGAATATCATGGAAGAGGTCTCTGAAAGACCATAGTTGTACCTTTTCTCTTGGTAACCATTAACTGCCAACAGGTCCTCAGCTAGGGGCAGGGTCTTGTGAACCCCTTCCATTCACCATGCTGGAGTGTTGGCTGCCTTGATTTTATGCCGGCAGCTACAGCTACACCTCCATGTTCAGAAGACATTACCTCACATCAATTTTTCCTTACCTTTTGCTCTTACAATATTTATGGCCCCTCTTCCACAATATTCTCTGAGCCTTTCTCTCTCTCTCTCTCTCTCTCTCTCTCTCTCTCTCTCTCTCTGTGTGTGTGTGTGTGTGTGTAAGGTTGTCTCACTGAGGTTGAGCACTCCAGTCATTTTCTCACTCTGACAAGTGTGAGTCTCTGTATTAACTGCCGCCTGGGGGACAAAGAAGCTGCTGTCATGAGGGGTGAGAACTGCACTAGTCAGTGCTGTAAGGACAAGAATTAGATGCGGTGTGGTGCTTCATCCCTTTAGCAAATGGTAGCAGCACCTATGTCCTCCAGCCGGAGGATTCTTTGCCAGGTTTATAGTCCCAGGTATGAGTTCCCTCCTGCAGAATACACCTTAATTCCAAAGAGAACCCTATTGGTTACCCCAATAAGGTCCAGGCCATTATTGCTCCAGGGGGCGCATCTCTCCAGGCTGGTCATGATTGTAGTTTACAGGGTGCACATCTGGGTAGGGTTCCTGATGGCTTTTCTCCCCCAGCAGCCTGCACGGCCCCTCCTGGCACTGTGAGATCTAGCCATGGGGAAGACATTCTCAGGTCAGCACCAGCTTGATTTCCCACGTCCTGTGAGCAAAGCGTGTGGTGTCTTGGTAACCAAGAGCAATGGCAACTCTTTGCTCTTGACCAGGGACATCCTGTACTTGTCACCGTTCATTTTGTTTGATAGCCTATAGCATCTGGGGGAAGAACTGCACCTCCGAGTAGGAGAATTCCAAGTAAGTATTCTCTAAAAAAATAAGTTTTAGGAAGCGTATAAAAATAGCTTTCCATTTGGCTTTCCCAAACATCCTTTAGTGTTAGTTATTCTTCTCCCCACTGCCCCTCTATCCTAATCTCAAACTTTCCTTTTTGTTCCTGGTTCCCACCTCATGGCAGTTGATGGGTGTGGGTCCAGGCTCCCGGGTGGCGAATGTGGTTTCCTGGACCAGAACCTGCAGGCTTTTGGGCATTTGCTTCTCTATTTCATGTCACAGACGGAGTAGAGACCAGTTGAGAGCCAGTCACATTGGTGTGTGACTTCCAGAGAACTGGGCTTTCCAGGATCAGAGTGTCAATGAACTCTTTTTTTTTCTTACCTCAATCTCTGAGTTTGCAGCAATCCAAGACATTTGCCAGAAGATGGTGCCTAGAAAGACCTGTCCTAATTTAACTTGTCTTTCTCATAATTAATGGCTCACATTAATGTCTGAGACCTATAGACAATTGGGATCAACTGCCAAATGGGAGTAATGTCAGAGGGAGAGAGGGCTGCTGGCCTGGAGGTGGCCTGAATATCAGGACCAAGGCATCACTTATTGATGTGTTCCCTACCCCATCCCCTCTCTCTCCAGTAATGGTTAAAATAAATACAGGTACATCAACTGAATAGCAGTTTGGTCATTTTCATCTGCAGGCGCTTGGGGCAACTTACTTAACCTTTCGAGTCCTAGTGCCCGTGACATGGGAAAACAAGGATGGTCACTATGAAAACAAAAGAACCATTTGTGCCTAAGCCATGCCCGCCTCCGGCTCTGTGAGGGCAAGGGCATTCCTGAGAGCCCCTCATCTTTGAGTCCAGAGAAGGTGACAGTGATGACGTCAGCCCTGTTCTTGAGCACCACATGTATATTTCACTGTGTGAGATGCCTCGATGCGCGGAATCATCTGCCTCAGACATGATTGACCCCATTTTGTAAGCAAGGAAAACAAGTGCCTGCAAAGTTAGGTAGCAAGTTCTGGGCTCCTTCTCTTGTTCAGAAGACAGAATTCTGACTTAATATGCCTGAATGCTAGGCACTGGTGGGCTCATGGGGGTTGGTGGACAGGGTGGTGGCATCCAGGAAGGAGCCTGATCCTTTATAACAATGATGGTGTTTCCCTTTCTTGGTTTTAGAAATAACCATCCAGCTGTAGAAAATCTCATCCCTGAGAGGTGTAGCAGGGGATAAAGTTGAGGCTACAGTGAGGTTAACAGGCATTGATATGCAAATGTCCAGGGCTTGTCTCCGGTGAATAGGGATGAGGCTGAGAGCCAGGGCGCTCAGGAGCCTGGCTGGAGTCTGAACTGATACTAGGGTCTTTTTAGAGATCAGCTGCGGCACGTCTAGCAATTTGGCTGAAGAGGAAACAGGTTGAGAGAGAGAGAGAGAGAGAGAGAGAGAGAGAGAGAGAGAGAGAGAGAGAGAGAGAGAGGAGTGAGTGCCTAAGGCCTTTTGGCTGAGGAACCAGCTTGAACTCGGCCGGGCCCCTGGCTTCCAGCTGTGAATTCTTGCATTTTTCCTTCTGCCAAGAGGCTGAGGGAGTGTCCTGAGGAGCTCTGAGGAAGGAAAGCTAGAGATGTTGCAAATGTGTTACTCCATGCTTCTTCTGCAGAGCTAGTCTGGGAATTAATTTCTAGAAGTCCTCCCTCTGCAGGATGCTCTGGCCTGGCCTGGGCTGCAGGGCCAGCGCAGCTCTTGGCTCACTGTGTGTGATCTCAGCCCAGGCTTGTGGCTCAGACACCTGTCCAAATGTCCAGGGTTTGATGAGATCTTGGAAAGAGATTCTCGGGCATCTTCTTGTCTGTGTGCTTTACTCTTTTGATTCAGGGTCTTACCATATGTGTAGCCTAGTCACCAATCACAATCCCTTTGACTCTGTCCCTGAATGCTGGGACCAGAGATGTGCTACCACACCCAGACATCTCTCACACTTTAAAAGGGTTTCAAAGCACATTACAAATCGTCCCTTATTGTCTGGGGAGGGGGAGGTGTCTTGGTACCAGGATCCCATCAATATTGAAATTCAAGTCTTTTGTATACAATGGCACAGTTACATAATATACATGCACACAACCCATGTATTTCCTCTCATGTGCTTTAAATCATCTCTGGATTACGGGTAGCACTGATTACCATGTGCAAGCTATGTAAAGCTCTTATACAATACTGTCTAGGGAATCGCAAGGAAAATAGTCTGTACAAATTTAGCACAAAAGTATTTCCATCGGTGGTGGGTTGAATCATTCAGGTGAAAACACAGGACAAGGAAATGACTCTGGCGAGACCCCTCTTTTTTTCTCTTCTTCTCCTTCCACTGAAGATGCAGGCTGTGGAGAAGTCAGGAACGGGTGAGTGTGCTGCTGGTGGCCAAGAGATTTGTATTGAGTTTGACCCAGCAATCTCATCCTGCTGAGAATATTCTCCAGGAAACCAAAACTTGGCTGAGTTCTCTGAAATGTCCTGCACTCATTTTTTTCACACGGAGAAGCCACACTCACAGAAACGCCGGGTCTGTTTCAAAGGCACCTGCCACAGGTGAGTCACAGAGTGTACGCTGCTGGCTCCAGGTGTTTCGGGCCCCTGTGCAGCTCTTCCTTTTCTGCTCCACGAAGGATGTGGCAGTCCAGGTGTGGCAACTGCGCGAGGTGCCCACTGCGGGAGTACAGAGGACTTTTGTGCCAGGAGGGCACCACCCCCAGCAGGCCCCTCCCTGCTCACGGAACAGCCTTTACCTGTGGGCGGTCGCCCGTCCCGCAGTTTCTCCTGCAGCTTTGCTGGCTCCTCTTTCACTCCGAGAGCTGCTTCACGACGGTGCGGTGCAGTGTGCAGCAGGGACGGTATTACTGCCGCGCAGCCCCTCTGTCGCGGGTCCCCTCCCTCGGGGCTGATCATTAACTCAACGGCATTATAAGGAGTGAGCGTCCCTGGTGAGCCAGTGAGCCAGAGGGACTCCTCGCCACCGCCATGGACAGTACCACCTTGAGCCCCGGGGTCACCACCACAGATTCACCCATACCGTCCTATGAGCGCATTCGCAATGCGGCTGACATCTCAGTCATTGTCATCTACT
The DNA here is from genome assembly GCF_903992535.2 of Arvicola amphibius. NCBI lineage: Eukaryota > Metazoa > Chordata > Mammalia > Rodentia > Cricetidae > Arvicola > Arvicola amphibius. Next base: position 66,839,106 of record NC_052047.1, on the reverse strand, counting down.
TCGTGGTGGTGATGGCTGTCGGACTGTGGGTATGTGCGGGACCTGGGACATAGACTGAAGGGGCCAGGGCTACTGTGTGGCATGAGCGGGTGCAGAGATGCCATGGTTTCACTAAACCACAGAAGGCCAAGATGGGCTTATAGGTCTAGAGAAGGGAGTGGGAATGTCCTGGAATGCTGGGGAGGAGTTCAGAGCACAGGAAGCTTGTGTGTAGGACCGTAGAGGGTGCCAAGGGAGCCTGTCAGGAAGGCCCAGGGAAGATCCCCAGCTGAGGGGGAAGTCGGAGGATCACAGGGACTAGGATAGAATGTAAGGGACAGGAAAGGGACAGCTTGGAGCTGCAGGGAGGGGCCCAGGGCAGGTGGATACTGTCCTACTCCAAAGAATCCAGTTTCCAATGGGAAAGAAACAATTTAGAGCCAGATGGTGTAGCCTCTGCGTAGCAGGTGCATGAGGCAGCCTATGGCTGACCAGTGCCCCCTCCTGGGGAAGGGTTAGCTTTGTGTGGTGGGATTCTAGAGAACCTCTGGGATTAGCCATGAGGAAGGAATTGAGCAGAGTGGCCTGGTCCTGGGGAGACGGAAGTACATGTGCTCCTCTCGGGACTCTGGGGACACACCAAACCAGAGAAACTCGTTCTTCAAAGCCTGGAACCTGGAAAGTTCATTTATGATGCTGGACACCTAACAGCTAGACAGAGCGTGCGAGCTCTTCAGCCATCTCTAAAGGGTGAATTTGCTATGGAGGCCGCTGTGGGCTCTTGAGTTACGAAAGGATGGTGGGCACTAGCCTTTTATAGACATAGCTGTATCCGGGGAGGAAGGAAGGGAGCATGGGCTCTTTTGTTTAGTTTTGGAATTGTAGAAACCATGTGTAACAGAAGGACTTCTGGGTGTCACCCTTGTGTCAGCGCGGCTGACTCTTCATCACTACACCTGTCTTCCTACCAGAGCAGGTGTCTAGAATACTCCCCTTTAGTACTTGTTCTCCTGCAGCTGAACTAGATGATGAAGAGCGAACCCCCCCAGCCTCAGTTTATCCGAGTATAAAATGGGCATGTTCTTAGGATCCCCTCCCCCAAATACTGTGATGTGAATCTGAGAGGTCTTTATTGATTCTAGGAAGCTTTTCTTATTATTGACCTTAGGGTCAATAACCTTGCAGGATGTGTGATCCATGCCCTGGATAATATTTGTCTTTTCAAGTAAAATGGACACAAATGATAAGCTGGGTAATGCATTTCACGCAAAAGTCATGGAACAGGGAGAACAGGAAAGCCAATTACAATTTTACAAAAGAAAAACTTGAAGTCACAGGCGATTGTGGATTGCCTGAGGTTTTGCAATCCCTGGGACTGTTCTGGGAACTCATGTGTCTTGATCCTTGCCTTGACACCAGGCCCTCAAGCATGGTGCTTGCTTTCTGCCTCCCCGCTCCAGTTCAGACCGGTAGGTGTTGGAGCCGAGATGCGAGTCCACAACCTGCTAGTTACACCAGATGCCCCTTTCCAGGCCCTGACCATCTCGCTGCTCTCACCCAGACTCATCTTAGCCCCCCCCAAGTCCTGCGAGTGTTTACAATTTTTGTGGTGTTTGCACTTTTCAGATATCTGTGAACCAGGGTCACTTGTCCTGTTAAAATGCTACTTAACGCGCCTGCTAGTATTTGTCTGTGTTTAATCTTCTCCTATTGGCCAGTGTTTCTGGACCTTGCTCATTTGACACAATGGATGTCTTCCAGTTAACACTTCTCTTTATCCTACTGAGGTGTTAAGGCTTGAATTAGGGATGGGTATTCTGGTCTCTGAATGACCTCGGGGCTGCACAGACGCACCCCAGCCCACTGTGCGCCACCCGCAGCTACTGCTCCTTCATCTCCATCCCCATCCATGCCAGCATTACCTATGTGGGCTCTATAGTCTTTCAACGTTGTTCTTCATTGACTATCTTTGGGCCTTGTCCTATTACCCGTTTGATATTTATTTCCCTTTTCTTCACTATCTCTTGTTGCTTCTTCAGGGGGTTTTATATACATCTAAGTTGAATTGCTGACCTTATTCTTACTGGAAGATACTACCAGCCCAAGCCAGAACTGTTAAAAACTATGATAAATGGCCAAATCTTGACCCATAGCCCACTTTTGTATGGCTTATAAACTAGGAATAAATGCTACACTGTAATTGTGAGTTATAAATGTAATAGAATAAAGCAAAATAAAAATAACATGTGGCAGAGAACCCATAAAATCTGAAGTACCCAATATCAGACCAATATTCTTCTTTTTAAAATTTTATTATTGATTATTAATTTATATTTTATGTATTCAGGTGTGCTGCCTGCATGCATGTCTATGAACCACACGTGTACAGTGTCTTATGAGTTCATAAGAGGGTGTCAGGTCACCTTGAATTGAAGTTATAGATAATTGTGAGTTGCCATGTGGGTGCTGAAAATTGAACCTGGGTCCTCTAGAAAAAGTCAGTGCTCTTGACCTCTGAGTCATCTCCTCAGCCCTCAAATCCATTTTATTTTGGCCTAATCTGATGATTGCTTGTCATTAAGACCCTTGCTATTTAAATAAATAGGATCATTGATCAATAGTTGGCATGGCTTTTGAGTTATTAGCATCATTGACTGCTTGGGTTGGAAAGCCACACCTGGATCTTCACTCTGAGGACCAAACACCCTAGTTTCTTTCTTTTTCTTTCTTTCTTTCTTTTCTGTCTTCTTTTTCTTTTTTTCTTTCTTTTCTTTTTTCTTCTTTCTTTCTTTCTTTCTTTCCTCTTTTTCTTTCTTTCTTTCTTTCTTTCTTTCTTTCCTTCCTTCTTTCCTTCCTTCCTTCCTTCCTTCCTTCTTTCTTCTCTCTCTCTCTCTCCCCCACCTCCCTCTCTTCTTTTCTTCCTTCCCTCCCTCCTTCATTCTTCTTTTCTTCTCTCTCTCTCTCCCCCCCCCTCCCTTCCTTTGTTCCCTCCCTCCCTCCCTCCCTCCCTCCCTCCTCCCTTTTTCCTTCTTTCCTTTCTTTCCTTCTTTCTTTCTTGTGCATGTGTGTGTAAAGTCTCTCTACACAGCCCTGGCTGTCTCAAAGCTCACTCTGTAGGTCAGATTGGCCGCAGACTCTCAGAGATTCACTGCCTCTGCCTCTGTTGCCGAGCACATCCTACTTCATGGCTTGATGGGTCAGATAACACCCAGCTCATGAGTGATTTGATGGACAACTGTCAAGCATTCAGTTTCCATTAAGGGCCAATAGCAGGCCGAGAGCAGACCGAGAGCTGTCTCTCAAAGGGAGAATAGTTGTCTGCAGATTATCATATTGCCTTTCTTCACAATCCCAAGGGACTCTTCTGTGATTCTCACATGGAGGCTTACCAATGGCTCAAAACAGCATCCCTATCTGCTATTGACCCCTCAAGTACCATCGGGTCTGCTGGAAAACCATATGGTCCAAGTGCTACAGCAGCCTGGACCTGTTGAAGATTTGTCTCCTTGTTCCAGGCTCCACTCAAAAAGCTACTAGCTTTCAAAGCTTGAGTAGATGGGGCAGAGCAACACACCCAAGTGAGGAATGTGCTGTCAACAGAACCTAAATAGGCCTACTAAGCATTGTGCTTCTTTCTCGGTTATGGGTGGGGCCAGGTACAATAACTTAATCTTTCACCTTAGAAAAGGATTATCTCTACATGCCCATACCAACTGGACTCTCGGAAATTTCATTGAGATAGAGGCCTCTTGAATTTTGGTTGGATATTCCCCATCCTCTGATGTACACATGCCTTTTCAACATTGGTCCATTCAGCATTGTGTCATAATAGAGTGGACCAGTGTGATATTTTATAGAAAAGATGGATGACCAAGATCTCCCTGAACTAAGTTATGATTCAGCAGTGCTGATGGCTGTGTATATGGTGGAGATCCATCTCAAGGAACAATATTAGCAATGGGACTGGAGACTAGTGTGAGATTTTGGGAAAGATTGTGACTGTTTTCTGCCCTTGTCCCAAGAATCAGCCTGAGGCTAAACTGAAATGGTAATGTAATTTTCTTCAGAGAGGAGATTTCAAGCCATCCCGATATCGACTCTGATTGTTCCGATGTTTGTTGGCCATCGCTCTTATGCAGGTCTACATTTTAAAGGAGCAAGCAGGGCAAAAAGAAACACACCATGTGCAGTTTAAGTGAAAAGGAGCACCAGGAAATTCAATGCTGGAGCCAAGGCCTGTTCTGAAAGAGATAAGGAGAGGCTAATAAAGCACGGATGCTAATAAAATACAATAAGATAAAGCAAAACAAACAAATCAGAATAGGACAGAACAACCAACAAGAAAAAACCAAAGAAAAAGCACACAAAACACACATGGACATAAAAGCACACAGGGATCCCCTAAAAACACAGAACTGGAAGACACAATATGTAAGGACCTATGGGTAGAAAAGAATGCCCACATAACACTGTGAGACAAAGACTCTCCAAACTTGCCACTGAGCTCATTCTGGGTTGACATCCACTGCTGGGCATGGGCCCTGCCCTTAAGAGTGGTTCGTTTCTCCAGTGAGACTCCCTTGGAGGAAGCTAATTGTTCATTTGCAAGTGGCTGTCAACTGTAGACAGCTTCTGGGTTAGGGATGGGGGCGTGTGTCCACTCCTTCTTTCAGCTCTAGGGTCCATCTGGTGCAGACCTGTGAAGGTCGTGTGCGCTGCCTCAGGCTTGTGAGTTCCTATGTGTGCCAGCCTTGTGTCTAGAAGGTATCGAGGGCCAGCAGAGTCCAGCTACTGACTCCCTGCCAAAGCTCGGGGAAGATGCCTTAGCATAGCAAAGGACTTAGAATCTAATTCTTAGTCTAAGAAGTGACTAAATGAGCTCACACATTCGCTCTAGGAATTATGTATTTTTATTTTTTCCCTGCACCCTTTTTGTTCTGCAAAGTTTCCTGTTTTTACACACACACACACACACACACACCACACACACACACACACCAAAGGCAGTTCTCTGGAAACCACAAGGTTACAAACCTAGTGTTTCTCTCAGGGTCATAAGCTGTCCCAAGAGACTCAGTTCAGGGAGGCATGGCTAGGAAGACACCCACCTGCACTAGGAGGCAGAAAGATTGATTTTTATAGGCTCTAAATTGTGAAGGGCATTCGTACAAAATAGCACATTTCTAGGATTAACTAGGGGTTAGTGATAGAAAACGCAAAGGGAAAATGTGTAGGTGCAGCGAGTGGATGGCTTTTCTTTAGAGTTGTAGCGCTGAGGGTCAGCTGAGCTAGCGCTTTCCCAAGTCAGCTGTGGGAGAATTAGGGCACTCAAATCAAATGAGCTTGGATATCCCTTTATCTCTGAAGGTCCCAAATGTGACCCTTATGAAAGACTCCTTTCCTGACTGCATGCCCTGCCAAATGGAAGATAGTTGCAGGGAGCTGGCCTCTAATGTATCTCAGGGAAGGAAGCGGAGATTTAGCTGTGGGAGTCAAGGTTTTTGACTGTGTGACAATTCTCTCAATGGTCTCACAGAGTGGGGAAAGTCACCCAATCAGCCAAAGAATAAGGCAGGGTTTTCAGTGTCCTTGTTTTGTGGGACAAATAGATCCTGTTATGAAGCTTGTCCCAGTATATATTCTATATATGAAAACTACACAGCTAAATGAAAGATCATCCTCCTAACCACCCACAGACAAGTCCTATAAAATTTAGATGCAATCATGAGATTACATATACACATCCCATGAGATTACACACTACAATGCAGGTATGGGGAGACACCAAGCTGCTTCAGGAAATGTGAACAACAGTTTCCAGAGTTGTTGGTCTGGCAGACCTTGTCCGGACAGGATTAATCCTCCGTCAGATAACCATGCCTCTAGTGGGTTGACATCTACACTAGTTGCCACCTGCTTCTCATGGCCCCTGACAAGAAGGCCTTGAGTCCTTGTGTCTTTCATGCCCTCTGGTTCTTACACCCTTTATGCCTCCTCTTATATGGAGTTCCCTGAGACCTGCGGAGAATGATCTGATAGAGACCTACCTTCTAGGGCTGAGTGTTCCAAGGTCTCTAATTCTCTGCTTATTGTCTGGCATGGGTCTCTGTATTTGTTCCCAGCTGCTGCAGAAGAAGCTTCTCTGATGATGGCTGAGAAATATCTGCGAGCAGAGCAGAGTGTTGTTAGGAGTCATTGATTGCTATGCTCCTTTAGCAGAACAGTAGTGTTCTGCCAGTCTGGTCTCAGGTTCTTGGCTGCTTATGCAGTGCTGGGCATGCGTTCCATCTCATGGAATAGATTTAAATCCAATCACATATTGACTGGTTAGTTAGTTGGTCACAGTTTTGTGTCACTAGTGCACCAGTGTATTGCAGGCAGGGCACCACTGTCTACTGAAGGTTTATAGATGGGCTGGGGTTTACCTTTCTCCTTTGAAGTCATGCAGAGCACCTTCTTGTACTGTGAGCACTAGTCTGCAGGGGTGAAATCTGAAGGTAGGCACCAGCTCAGCTTCTTTGTGTTCAATGAGTTGTGTAGGTATTTTCTCCAACAATAGGGCCTTACTGTCAGTTGGTGGAGAACCACCGGTAGCCTTGGCAATAGCCTAGGTTTAGGGATTCACATGGGACCTCTTTGGCTAAGAACTCACTTCGATATAACACATTTCTGGTACCAGAAACTTCATTTGGTGATGAGGAATATACAGTTGGGTCACCCTATTATTTGGTGATTTCATTTAGAACCTTCATCTATGTACATAATTTAGGAAACTTCTATTGCATTAGGTCTCAATGTGACCCCTCAAATGGCCCTTGGCTTTAGCTGTCTTTCCCTGTATTCCCTCCATTGCCCCTTCTTCTCTCCAGCTCCCTGTTTGATCCCCTCAGTCCAGTTCCCCTTTCCAGCCTCTATCCATCATTATCTCTTCAATTTCCCCTTCTAGGGAGACACCTCCCTCTTCCTCTTGCCCCTTCCTCTCAACCTCACTTCTGCAGTTAAACAAACTCTAGCTGCTTGTTCAACAATTTAACAGCTACCATCCCTATATAAACAAATACATAGCATATTTGTCTTTCTGGATCTGGGTTACTTCACTCAGGATGATTTTCTTCTAGTTTGTCCATTTACCTGAGAATTTCATGATTTCATTTTTTTTAATAATGGTTGAGTAATATTCCACTGGGTAAACTTTTCTTATTCATTCATCTGTTGGTGGATATCTGGATTGTTTCCAATTTCCAGCTACTATAATAGAGTAGCAATGAACATAGTTGCATAAGTGTCTCTGTGGTAGATGACTCATCCTTTGTATTCGTGTCCAAGAGTAGTATTGTTGGTTCTTGAGAGAGATCGATTCCTGCCTTTGTAATGAACAGTCACATTGATTTCCATAGTGACTGTCCAAGTTTGCCCTACCACCAGTAATGGATGAGTGTTCCCCTTGCTCCAAATCATCATTAGTATGAGGTGTCACTTGCTTTATTCGTCTTGGACATTCTGATTTGTGTAAGATGAAATCTTCAAGTAGTTTCGATTGGCATTTCCCTGATGACTAATGATGTTGAACATTTCTTTAAGTGCTTCTCGGCCATTTGAGCTTCCTCTTCTGAGAATTCTCCGATCTGCACCACATTTTTAATGGTTTTTGTTTTGTTTTGTTTTCTAGATTCTTAGTGCTTTTAGTTCTTTATATATTTTGAATATTAGCCCAATAAAGGATATGCACTTGCTAAAATTCTTTTCCTATTCCATAGCCTGTCTCTTCTTCAGAGAGATGGTGTCCTTTGCCGAAGTCCCATTTATTAATTGTTGCCCTTAGTGCCCGTGCTATCAGTGTTCTGTTCAGAAAGTTGCCTCTTGTACCAGTGACTGTCCTTCCCTTTCTCTTCTACCTGATTCAGTGCATCTGTCCTCATGCTGAGGTCCAGAGTAGAGCTTTCTACAAGATGATAGGGACGGCTTTCTCTGCATCTCCTGCATGCAGCTGTCCACTTTGTACAAGATGACAGGGACGGCTCTATCTGCATCTCCTAATGCAGCTATCTACACTGTATAAGATGACAGGGACGGCTCTCTCTGCATCTCCCGCATGCAGCTGTCCACGCTGAACAGCGCCATCTGTTGAAGATGCTGCCTTTTTCCAGTGTGAATTTCTGGCTTCCTTATCAAAAGCTAGGTGTCCATAGTGTGGTTTTTATTACTATTGATCTGTGGTACAATTTTAGATGAGGGATGGTAACAGTTCTCCAGTAACCCTTAATAAAAATCATTAAGAGTTGCTTTAATCATCCTGAGTTTTTGTGTTTCCACATGAAACTGAAAATTGTTCTTTCAAGTTCTGCTTTTGACCGAGTTTTTTTCCCACCTGGTCCCTGTAGTTAAGCCCAAAGAAATCACACAGAAGCCTACATTAATCATAAACTGAATGGCCTAGTAGCTCAGGCTTCTTATTAACTCTTATAACTTATATTAGCCCATAAATCTTGTCTGTGTTGGCCACGTGGCTTGGTACCTTTTTTGGCAAGGCAGTTACATTTTGCTTGCTCTATGTCTGGCTTCCTCTCTGTCTGGGTGAGGACTGCATACTGCAACTTTCCTCTTCCCAGAATTCTCATTGCTCTGCCTCTACTTCTTGTCTGGTTGCCCCACCTACACTTCCTGCCTGGCTACTGGCCAATCAGCATTTATTTCAAATACAAGGGATAGGGTACAGACCATTGTCCCACAGCATTCTGTGAAGAATTTTGTTGGAATTTTAATGGAGATTGCATTGAATCTGTAGCTTGCTTTTGGTTTGATGGCCATTTTCCCGGTACTATTCCTAATGATTTGCCAGAATGAGAGATCTTTACATCTTTTGATATCATCTTCTCTTTCTCTCTTCAATGTCTTAAAACTTTTATCATAAAAGTTTTTCACTTGCTTGGTTAGAGTTAACTCCAAGGTAATTTATATTATTTTTATATTATTTGAGGCTATTGTGAAAGGTGTTATTTCCTTGATTTCTTTCCCAGTTCTTTTGTCATTTATATAGAGGAGGGCTCCTGACTTTTGTATGTTAATTTTGTATTCTGCTACTTTGCTGAAGGTGTTTTTCAGCTGTCAGAGTTTCCTGGTGGAATTTTTAGGGTAACTTATATATATTATCACATCATCCACAATTCAAGATACTTTGGCTCCCTTGCTCTCCTTTAGTTTTCCAAACTAAGACCTCTAGTATTATGTTAAATATTTGTGGAAAGAATGTACAACCTTGTCTTGTTCCTGACTTTAGTGAAATTGCTTTGAGTTTCTCTCCATTTGAGTTGATGCTGGCTATGAACTTGCTGTAAACTGCCTTTATTTATGTAGCAGTGTGTCCCTTGTATCCTTAATCTCTTTAGCACATTTATCATGAAGAGGTATTGGATTTTGTCAAAGTCCTTTTTTATATCTAATGAAATGATCATGTTGCTTTTGTCTTTCAGTCTCTTTATATTGTGGGTTACATTTGTAGATTTACATATGTTGAAGCATCCCTGCATCTCTGGGATGAAGCCTATTTGATCATGGTGGATGATCTTTTTGATGTATTCCTGGATTTAGTTTACAAGTATTTTATTGAGAATTTTTGCATCTATGTTCATGAGGGAATTAGTTTCTAATTCTCTTTCTTTGTTGGGTCTTTATGTGGCTTGGGTATCAGGGAAACTGTGACCTCATAAAATGATTTGGTCAATATTCCTTTGTTTCTGTTTTGTGGAATTATTATTTGAGGAGTACTGACATCAACTCTTCTTTGAAAGTCTGGTAAATTTCTGCACTAACACCATCTGTCCCTGGGCTTTTATTTGGTGGGAGACTTTTAATGGCTGCTTCCATTTCACTAGGGGCTATAGGTGTGCTTAAAATTTTTATCTGATCTTGATTTAACCTTGGTAAGTGGTATATATCAAGAAAATATCCATTTCTTTTAGATTTTCCAGTTTGGTATAATACATGTTTTTAAAATATGTCCTTAGCAAGCTGGGCGATAGCTCAGCCTGTTAAGCGCGGTGCTGGCGCAAACGAGGTCCCGAGTTCGAACCCCTGGTCCGTGTGGTTCTGTCACAGAGCGGTTCTGTGTTCTGTGTGTCTTGCGTGTGTCTGTGTGTGTGCAGTTTACCACGCTGTCTTGAGGGAAAAAAGTTTAAAGTATGTCCTTATAATTCTCTGGATTTCCTTGATGTCTATTGTTATGTTGCTCTTTTTGCCTCTAATTTTGTGAAATTGGATTTTCTCTCTCCACCTCTTAGTTTGGATTTGAGTTTGTCAATTATATTGATTTTCTTAGAGAATCAACTCTTGATTTTTTGGATTCTTTATATTTTTTCTGTTTTATTGATTTCAACCCTGAGTGATTTTTGCCTTCTAATTCTTTTGGGTGTGATTTCTTCTGTTTGTTCTAGGGTTTTCAGGTGTGCTGTTAAGTTATTCATATGTGATTTCTCCAATTTTTTGATGGAGTTACTTAGTCCTATGAGCCTCTTGGACCTGTCTTCATTGTTTCTCATAAGTTTGGCCATGCTGTGTTTTCATTTTCATTCAATTCTAGAAAGTCTTTCATTTCTTTCTTAATCTCTGTCTTCATGCATTTTTCATTCACGAGTGAGTTCTTCAGTTTCCATTGAGCTTGAAAACTTTCTGTTGTTTCTGTTGTTGTTGGTAGCCAGCTGTAATCCGTGCTGGTCAGATAGGATGCAGGGAGCCATTTCAGTTTTCTTGTATCTTTTGTGTCTTCCTTTGCGTCCAAGTACGTGGTCAATTTTGGAGAATTTTGAGCTGCTGAGAAGAAAGTATGTTCTTTTGTGTTTGGGTAAAATGTTGTGTACATATCTGCTAGGTCAGTTTGGTTTATGATGTCAGTTAGATCCAGCATCTCTGTTTAGTTTTTGTCCAGATGACCTTTCTATTGGCAAGAATAGGATATTGACATTCCCACTGTCAGTGCGTAGGGTCAATATGTAGCTTAAGCTGAAGTAGTGTTTATTTATGAACTTGGGTGCCCTTGTTTATAGTGCATAGACATTAGGAATGCAATGTCCTGGTGGATTTTTCCTTTAGTGAGTATGTAGTGATGATCTCTATCTCTTCTGACTAGTTTTGGTTTAAAGTCTATTTTTTCAGGTATTAAAATGGCTACACCAACTTGTTTCTTGGCCCATTTGCTTGGAATGTTTTTTTTTCCATCCTTTTACTCTGAGATGATGTCTATCTTGATGTTATGGTGTATTCTTTGATGCAGCAGAAGGAAAGATCCTGGTTTTGCATCCATTCTGTTAGTCTGTGTCCTTTTCTTGGGGGAATCGAGATCATTGATGTTGAGAGTTATCTGTGAGTAGCAGGGTGGGGTTGCTGGGCTGCAGTGGTCCTGGTTGCTATTGATTGTGTTTTGACACTGGTGAGTAGACATCTGGGTTTGGGATGATTGTAATTCTAGGTGCTGATATCTGATCTTGTCATTGTTGGCACGTGTTCTGTTCCTTAGTTTCTGACTTCAGAATTGGCTCCAGAGTGATTGTTCCCAGTTAATTTCTAGAGCCTAAATTTTTAGTATTTATTTCTAATTCAGTGGCAGCTGCCTTCTCTGCTCCTTGGGTCTGTTTGCCACCTTGCTATTCCCAGGAAGAGCACCACCGAGTCTTCAGAGTATGGCTGTGGGAGGAAGGACATTGTCAGGAGTCTGGAAAGACTTGAGTGCTCTTGCTGCTACTTCCCGACACACAGAGGTGCTCAATACATATTTGCTGATTGACTGGATGTATAAAGGCCATATTTCTCAAAGGTTTCCAATCCCCCCGCCCCCTGTGCAGTCTGTTTACCTATAAGGGTGCACCTGTTGCAGACATGTTTGCTGAAGGAATGATGTCAGAGGTTAATTCCTTTGGACCACTGATAAGAGCAAAGCCACTATCAGTCAGTAACAGTGTCTGGAAAGGAGGCAGTGACAAAGAAGGACTGGGGTGGGGGGAGAGACCTAGAAGCCAGGCCAATGGCACTGAGCCAAAGGCTGGGTTGGGAATGACTGCAGACTGAGAGGTGCCAATTTCAAAGGAGCTGAGAGTCTGCTCCTCATGTTTTGGAGATATAGGTTATTGTCAGCTCCCAAACCTTCAGTGGCTCCCCATTTCTGGGAAAAAAGACTGTGCTTTTTGGCCTGACATTTGAGAGCCGTGATTCTGTCTCACTTTTCACCCTTTCCACATTCGTGGGTCTCAGCCAGGCTCAACAGCCAGCATTGTTTGCCTTCCCCACACACTGTGAGCCGCTCCTTCCTCAACCCTACTCTGCCTCTCCTGAAGTCTCCCCACCTCCTCCCTGCTCCCCCTCCTCAGATTAACAAAACCCCACCTTTCCTTCAAGACTTGGGGAAGCACTGCCTCTGTGTGAAGTATTTCTTGCCATCAGGACTTTCTTCTGCCCTCTGAACTTAGTCACAATATATTGCAAACTAACCACCCTAGCGAGCGCCTATGTACGTTCAGAGAGAAAGGAGTTGAGCTGAGCTTGAGCATCTTGTCTTTTAATTAAGACTAAGTGCCAACACTTTAGGTTCTTATGACATTTTAATTTTTTTCTTAACAGCTTTATTGAGATATAATTTACATACCCGTTAGTACTATTTAAAGGTAGGATATTTCATTACACCGCGGTGTGCATGTAAAAAATATACAAAAACATTTCATTCCCCCTGTTTAACATACAGACAAAACAAGGGAACAGGTCCAGGAGGGGTGACTTGCTCAAAGTCTCATGGTAGGCTGCCTGCAGAGCTAGTTCTAAGGCTTCAGTTTCCCTGTCTGTCAAACATGAGCCAGCATCTATGAGCTCCTTTGCATGAATGCCCCGAGGCTGTGGCGGGAAAGAGGGCGGGCAGATAGATGTGGAAAGTGCCTCAGAGAGTGGAATGGACACAAGGACACGCCCGTGGGAAGGGGGCGGTCAGATAAGACGTGAAAAGTGCTTCAGAGAGTGGAATGGACACAGGACATGCCCGTGGGAAGGGGGCGGGCAGATAAGACGTGGAAAGTGCTTCAGAGAGTGGAATGGACACAGGACATGCCCGTGGGAAGGGGCACGTCCTTCCGTTGGCACAGTCGCTCTTCTACTTTCCTGTTAAAGGTTTGACCCTCTCTCCCTCAGGCAATGTTCTCCACTAACCGCGGGACAGTTGGAGGCTTCTTCCTGGCAGGCCGAAGTATGGTGTGGTGGCCGGTAAGTTTCTCTGAAAAAAAAAATTTTTTTTTAATCTTTCCTTTTTTTATTATTTACTTTTTGAAATTATAATATAATCATATCACCCCCCCCCCCTTTTTGGCCTCTAAACCACCCCTCCTGCTCTCGTACAGATTTATGGCTTCTCTTTTTATTATCTGTTGTTACAAGTATATATGTATGTATATACACACACACACAAACATATACATATATATTTAGAACCTGCTGGGTCTGAATAATGTTACCTGCATGCCTGTTTTCAGGGCTGAGTATTTGGTACTGGGTAGCCAGTTGGTATGCTCTACCTGGGGAAAACTACGTCTCCTGCTCTCAACACCCCTTAGCTGTTGATAGTCACTTGTGCAGGTGGAGACCCGGTGGTTTTCACAGCCACTTTGGCGTGTCTAATAGTGTTGTCCTTGTTCAGCTCATTCTAGGCAGTCATGCGCGTGAGATTTCATGGCTGTAGCTTCTGATATTCCTAGGAGAACAATTGCAAGACAAATCCCCAGTCCTACGGTTTATACTTTCCCCTCCAAGCTTAGATACAAGAGTTGTTTTGTAGATGTATCCCTTGGAGTTGGGCTCCATAGCTCTGTATTTTGATTAGTTGTGGCTTTATTAATGGTCGCCATTTATTATAAAAAGGAATTTTCTTGTTTGTTTGTTTCTTTCTTTCCTTCTTTCTTTCTTCCTCAAGACAGGGTCCCTGGCTGTCCTGGAACTTGCTTTGTAGACCAGGCTGGCCTTGAACCCTCAAAGGTCCCTCTACCTCTGCCTCCCCAGTGCTGGGATATAAAGTGTGTGCCACTACCACCTCTCAGCTAAGAGGAATTTTCTTTTTTTTAAAAAAATATTTATTTATTATGTATACAATGTTCTGTCTGTGTGCATATATGCCTGCAGGCCAGAAGAGGGCACCAGACCTCATTACAGGTGGTTGTGAGTCACCATGTAGTTGCTGGGAATTGAACTCAGGACCTTTGGAAGAGCAGGCAATGCTCTTAACCGCGGAGCCATCTCTCCAGCCCCAAGAGGAATTTTCTTGATGATGGACAAAGACTGTACTTAGCTGTGGGTGTGAGGACAGATATCCAGAACTGTGCTGAGGCCCTGTACTGCTTTAGTAAAGCTGCAGGTCTTCCCGCAGTGTCCATGACGTCACCAGCCCTGGAGAGGTGGCCAGGCTTCCAGAACTAGACATACTTTCCCTCCTGTGAGCACTTCCCGAGTCTATAGCATGAATAATAAAAACCCAGAGTCAGATATGGGATTCACCCCGAAAACAAGAAAAGCAAACAGCCAAACTGCAAGAGAAGTCTTACTTCTCCATGGCTGGGCGATCGCAGATTGAGAGGACTAAGCCTCTCTCTCCTCCCATTTTATATTTCCTTTAGTGCTGGGATTAAAGGTGTATGACTCCCTAGTACTAGAATTAAAGGTGTGAGTCACCACCACCTGGATTTGTTTCTGCATTGATCTTGTGTAGCCCAAGGTGGCCTTGTACTCAAAGGGATCCATCTGCCTCTGCCTCCCAAATCCTGGGATTAAAAGGTTTGTGTCACCACTGCCTGACCTCTAGTGGCTTAGCTTTGCCCTTCTGATCTTCAGGCAAGCTTTATTTATTAAAGCATAAATAAAATATCACTGTATAAGTCCAATTAGACAACTCTTGGTTAGCATTAAGGTGTTTGTGCCACTATTGCGCCCTGAGGTACCTGCGGTATCATGCCACACGGGTCATTGCTACGGTTCACAGGTGTCATCACTGGGTAGGACTGTCTGTTTCTCTCCTTTGGAAGCTTGCATGGATCCTTCTGGTGCCATGAAAGCTAGTCCTCAGGGAGGGGCACTCAGGTCAGTTTCAGCTCAGGGACCTCTGGGCACTGTGTCTGAAGTACATGATGTCTTTAGCAATAGGAATTTACCTTGTATCTCTGGGGGGCAAGCAAGGGCAATATGAATAGTCTCTAATGTTCTGGGGTCTCTTAGACAACCTAGCTCAACAACTCAAAAGAGGGCTCCTCATGCCTGGGGCTGGAGTATTGTTAGGTGGCCTTTGGCTCTCAGAAGGAACAAATATATTCTGGGTAGTAAACCTCTGTCAAATGTAGATTGACAAAGAGTCTCTGCCAGTCTGTGGACTTCCTTTTGCCTGGGTTGATTATACTTCAGCTGGACAGAAGCTGTTTAATTTTATGAAGTCCACATTTTAAAGGAAGTCCTGACTTCCCATAACCCTCCTAGAGGGTAAATATCATCATGGGAAATACAAAAATGAATGTGTGTAGCTGTGTTCCAATAAAACTTTATTTAAAAAAGAAACCGGCAGAGGGCCCACTTTGTTGTTCTAAGGACACTGTATACAAAGTCTGAGAACAGAGGCCTTGGCCATTCTCGGGTTTGTCTCTTGTTTTTGCCAGTGGAGTATTGCAAGACTTATCTGCTTGACTCCCGAGTGATCTGGCCAGGTAAGGACAGCGAGGCAGATGAGTCACTGCATGGCTGGCCCAGGTTTACACAGAACCAGGACCCCTCCCCTCCGTTCTTCTGATTGCTCAGGTCCTGAGGTAGACATCGATGGGGCCAATAGATAGGTATAGTATAAGACTATTCTGAAAACCAAGACAGCTCTTCAATTAGGGTTAGAAAGAAACCCCAACAAAAATTATCCTTAAGGAAGAGAACAACACCTCAGACTTAGGTGTTGTCTTAGGAAATACACCTGATTTTTATTTTTATTTTTATTTTAATTTATTTTTTTACTTTTCAAGCAGGATCAGTCTCACTTTGTAGCTTACGGTGGCCTTGAATACAAGATCCTCCTGCCTCAGCCTCCTCAGCACTGGAATTACAGGCATGCATTTTCATGCCTAGTGGAATTTTACTTCTAAGTTGAGTTCAAAACCTGACCATCAGACTGAAGTTCAACTGTTTATCCTGCTACCAGGGGGCCAAAGACAGGGCAGGGGAAAACATGGCAGGCTGCTGGTGCTGGTGCAGGGAGCTCATGATTCAGAGGCAGAGAGGGAAGCAGGGGAGGCAGAGAACACACAAAGAGACAAAGTCCCAGGAAGAAGCATGAAGGAATGACAAGTAGCTGGCCTTTCAGAAGCGGGGAGAAGTGATTTCTGTCTCATTTGCCACCTTGGTCAACTCTGCCCTCTGCCAGCTTGTGTTTCTTCTGTTACCTGTGATGAGAGCCAAGCCTTTCCTTTATGTCACTTAAAAAAAAAGTCCTTGACGTGAATATGGGCCGACATTCCAGAAAGGGAGGAGGCAGACTTGTCTGTAGGTGGCCATGCCTGGCCTTCCTTGGTGATTGCCTGAGGCATTGGGATGTATCTGGCTCTCTGGTGCAAAGGCCTCACAGAGGCTGAGAGTAGAGGAAGTTTGGAGGATGCAAAGCCTTCCTAAAACTCTTCCTAATTTCTGTCCCTGTGCAGAGGGAGAGAGAGAGAGAGAGAGAGAGAGAGAGAGAGAGAGAGAGAGAGAGAGAGAGAGAGAGAGAGAGCACGCATTGCTCCTTTATCCTTCAGTTCCATGGTGGCAATTCTGGGGAACAAGCCTTGTCCTGGTGATGGTGTCTGTAACGTCATGCTGTGCCAGACCTCTTGGGTAGGCCTGGTATGGGCCACTTCCTCACTATCTCAGGGCATTTATTTATTTATTTATTTATTTATTTATTTATTTATTTATGTTAGTTTTGCTTTTTCGAGACAGGGTTTCTCTATGTAACAGTCTTGGCTGTCCTGGAACTCACTCTGTAGACCAGGCTGGTCTCGAACTCATAGAGATCTGCCTGCTTCTGCTTCCCAAGTGCTGGGATTAACGGTGTGCACTACCATGCCTGGCCCAATTTGTTTTTTCTGTTTGAGTCAAGTGTTGGCAAAATTTGACACTTCTTCCAATGAGATTTTCTTTGAAGTGAACGTCTTTGTCCCATCTGCCAGCTTCTGCCTTCTCCAACCACCTGCGTCTTCTCCTTTTCCTTCCTCCCTCCTTTTCCTCTTTTTGTTTCTTCTCATTTTCTTCTTCTCCCACCATCTTTTCTTCGTCTACTTGTTCTTTTTCTGTCATTCTCCATTATGGAAGCCTTTTTTTTTTTTCCGAGACAGGGTTTCTCTGCAGCTTTAGGACCTGTCCTAGAACTAGCTCTTGTAGACCAGGCTGGTCTCGAACTCACAGAGATCCGCCTGCCTCTGCCTCCCGAGTGCTGGGATTAAAGGCGTGCGCCACCACCGCCCGGCTCGGAAGCCTTTTCTTTCTATTTTTTCCTGTTCTTAATTCCTTATTTCTGAAGAGCTGCCTCCTCCCCACACTCTTCCCTTCCCTTCCCTTCCCTTCCCTTCCCTTCCCTTCCCTTCCCTTCCCTTCCCTTCCCTTCCTTTCCTTTCCCTTCCTTTCCCTTCCCTTTTCCACCTCCATTTTGAATAGGATCTCACTGTGTAGCCCAGGCTGTCC